>NC_053157.1:60874648-61174648 GCF_016835505.1 Polypterus senegalus | reverse complement strand
CTCGGCACTGGCAGCTAGATGTTCGGCTATTTCGATCCGATTCGTGAATGTCTCACTAAGATGCTCCAATCGATCAGCAAGCGGGCTCAGTTTAGCGAGTTTTTCTCAATGCGCTCTTCAATTTTACCCAGCACCTGTCGAAGTTCAAGCTGTACCTCTTGACGAAGCCTTTCATTTGCCTGTTGGATTTCCTGTCGCAGACATTCATTGGCCTGTTTCATCTCCTGTTTCAGTCTCTCATGTGCCTTTGCCGTTGCTTTCTCATTAGCCTTCTCGCTTTTCTTTATATCTTGCCTGAGGTCAGCGAGCAACACTTTCAGTTCAGATAGCTCAAATGTGCCTTCTTGTACCGTAGATGAAGCAGCAGACTCTGCTGAAGCGGTGTCCCGCTGCTCCAGTCCCGCGTGATTGCGTAACTGAAGCCGCGGACCTCCCGCCTTTTCCAGTTTCAGGTAATCCTCTCCAATCGGCGAGCTATCCACATCTGCACTCACGATCGCACCTTCGCTCCCCTTTTCGCTCTCAGCAGGCGACGATGTAGCGGACCGTGGTCCCGAGGAGTCTGTACTTTCGCCCATCTGATCCAGGTCTGTCTCTGAGAGGCCGTATCTCGAACTAGGGCTTGCTGATCGCAGCTTGGATGTAGCTTTAGTCTTGATTCTTCGGACCCCCTTCTTGTTGGCCATGTTTATATGTGTTTACATATACTGTAGCGGTCCCTCTCGGGTTGAATAAATACAGGATATCTCAGAATAATAAGCAAATAATATGAAAAATAGCACCACTGCTAGCGGAGCTCCACTTCAGACGTCCATCTCTCGCATCGGACGAGACCAAAAAAAAAAAAAAAAAAATTTAATTTTCTTCTTAATAAAAATTTTAAGGCAGTACTTCGCCACTGCGAAGCGCGGGTATTTTGCTAGTATTATATATAAATGGTAATGCAAAATGAGTAGGCTCTAAGTTAAATATACATATGTAATTTAGAAGCTTACTTGCGAATGAAAAATATAAACTCAAAATACAATGGGCAGGATGCAGTTTAGCCTGTTACTGGTACAAAAACATTAAATTATTCACAGCAAAGAAAACTATGAAAACTAGTGTTTTAATAACTGCTTGTAACATTTTAGAACAGAGATTGCATGGAATGGACAGAGGAGGGCATTTGATGTGTGGGTATGTCACTTTTAGTATGAATTGCTGATTAGTGTAGTTATCTAACCACTTACAAAGTACAAGTATTTTTAGCGTACAACTTAAATAGACAAAGGTGTGTTCTGCATTAAGGTAAGTCATTGCAGATATTATCTCCTTCCAACTTCAGCTTATCTGTTCATATACTTTTCAAAGGAACAGTGAACAGTTTATGGAAATGTACTTAGCAGGAACCCTTTTTTGCAAGAGGACATGTTGCAGACATGCATGTGTCTTGATGGTCTGTTCATATGCATGTTTTATCTTTAGTTGTTCTGCTGCTTAAGCTGTCGTCCCAGGTAAAAACAAATTATTTCCATCTGCAGAGCTAACCCTACCTATTCTACATTCTTTATTTTGTGATCCATGTTTCACCACCAGGAAACATGGGCAGGGTCAATGTAGTCATGCTTAGAAAGAGCAGTTGAAATTTTGTAGATTTTATTTAACATTCAGAAGTCATGGGAAATCATTTAAAAGTGCTGGACATAACAATATTGGCTTTAGAATATTGACTTTTCTTAAATATTGAATCAAATACTTAAATGCACTGGAAACAAAAGAAATGTATGTTGCAAATACTGGCAGTGGTAGAGAAAAAAAAAGCTTAAAAGATACCAAGGGTTGTTTCTCAACCTGGGAAAATGTTTCTTTATCTGAAGATCCTATTTAATTTACCGATATTGTGAAAAGGCCATCACTGTACAGATTAGCCTCACATGAAAGCAGACTAGCACATGTCTCATCACATGCACCTGGGGCCTCATGTATAAACGCTGTGTACGCACAGAAATGTTGTGTAAGAACTTTTCCACATTCAGATCGCAATGTATAAAACCTACACTTGGCGTAAAGCCACGCACTTTTCCACGGTACCACATACCTTGTCGTACGCAAGTTCTCCACTCGGTTTTGCAGACTGACGGCACCCAGCGTCAAAGCAGTGTTACTGTTCCTGTGTGGTTACACCTTATTTTACTGACACAGCTTTATAAATACGCTAAAACTAACCGCATATTGTTTATTAGTGTAATGCATCTGATTGTAATTAACTTGTAACAATATAATGGTCCAGGGAACAGCCATAGTATTCCAAATGCCATAGCTGCTTTAGCGTTGTTACTCTCACTTCTCCTTCTTCTTCTTTCAGCTGCTCCCGTTAGGAGTTGCCACAGTGGATCATCTTTTTCCATATTACTCTCATTGCACCACTCAGAGTATTTATATCACTGTATCTGAGTGTGAATCACAGCAGCAGCTGATCGGAAAGAGAATTATCGGTATACAGCTTCAAGGACACGCTGTCTCAGCCACTGCAAAACGTTTTAAAGCCTTTTCTGTACGGACCTCGCGGTTCAGAAACAGTTTCATCCCAAGAACTTTAAATGCACTCAATCAATTGCACCTTGTAGAACTGTTTGTACTTATAAGTACAATCACCCCACTGTAAACTTGCACTATAGTTATAATACCGCACAACCTGAGCCACGTATTTACATATGATGACGATATCATTTTTAAGGTGAAATGCAGCAAAATATGTTTATTAAATTATACAGATAAAACTTTAACTTCATTTAAGTAATCTATATCTTTCACTGGGAGTGTCGTGAAGGATAGAATAATTAAACATGTACTACGAAGATATTTCAATGTTCCTTAAACGTTTTGAAGAATCAACGCTAAGCTTACAGATGGCTTAACTTCTATTACAGAGCTGATTGTGTGGCGATCGGTTACTTGGGGAAAGAAAAGCAAGGACTGCAGTGGCGGCTACGTAATATATATTGAATATAAAACAGAAAGAGAAAATAACAACACAGCTAAAAACGCAGCGACAAATTTCGGCAAAAGTTAAATGCTTGTGTCATGAGCACAAGGCGGCTATGCAGTGTCTGCAACGAACGTGGCCATCCACCGTGCATAAGCTACCTTACTGACATTGGCGGGCGAAGGAGCCACCGATTCTTCCTCTGCCCAGTGCCACCACAAGCCTAGAGCCGCCCCTGAGTACTGCTGCAATAAATTATTTAATCGAAGTGAAACCCATGTTTAATAATGTGCTTTAACTCCTATCATCATAAAAATGATATCATGTATACATCTCAGTATTTTAGTTATTCAGAGAGCTGTAATATCACGAATGTAATGGATTCTGTGTCCAGTTGGAGGAAGAGAACCGGTTTAAGAAGCAAGTAGTGATTCACACACATAGAGCACATAGAAAATCCAATACAAAACAAAGCATTTAACGTGCTACTTTAATTACGATGTGATTTGAGAAACTGGTTAATTAAATGTTTTTAAGATGAAGTTTATGATGTTCTACTTTAATGACAAAATAAACTACATGATTAAAGAGGAAATTTCGAGATTGAAGTTGACATTTCGTGCTTTTTCCCACTGTGTGCCTTTTTTTTCTCTGTACCCTAATAAGCTTTCATATGACACTCAGACAATGGGCTACGACTCGCCTTTTCATGGCGACTTTGATATCTGACAACTTCTTTTTTATTTCTGGCACTGTGTGACTTTGTGAACGTGAGCTTTTAAGTTTCTCCAACACGCTATGTCACTCGATCAACTTCCTTTTGTTGATTATATCACGGTTTAAATAAACAAATAGTATGTTTTTCCTTTGCCTCCACTTGGTATTCACTGAAATTCTTATATTTTCCCCCGTGCTTTTCCCATTGTCTTTTCACAGAAGGCTGAGCTTAAGGGCGATTTATATTCATTTGCATATTCAAAGAGGCGTAATTCTGGGAGGAATTGGGGCGTTACATAAAGCGCGTGCACGAGCATTACTTTTCACACTGATCGGGTTTTATGTAGCGGAAGAACGTGGAAGTTGGAGTACGCACAGATTCCTGCATCTGGATTTTTCTGTGCGTAAGCACATTTCGGCTTTTGTGCTTATGCCATGTTATAGTGCGAGTTCTACGCACGACGTTATACATGAGGCCCCTGGTTTGTACTGACAAAATCTGCTGTCACATTTCATTATGAATGTGTGTGAACTTTTGTTTTAGCATCATCAATGTAGCCATCCTGTAGTACTGCAATTTGTGTGAGTCTAAATTAGCGAATTGTTAACATCTGAATGAGCAAGAAAATTCAAAACGAAATTAGTGAACAGCTTCATGGAATGGGACTTACATGGTACGTGAATCCAGTTAAATCCAGCCATTGTTTAATCTTGACATATTGCAGGATTGTAAAAGTTGCTACAGCCTATTTCACCAGCATCAGGCACAAGACACATCTCTACATGGGATATCAGATTATCACTAGTAACACGTGAATGCATGCAGATGCTTACAATTATTTATGAATTCCAGATTACAGAAGTAAATGTAAAACTCCACAAAGTGGTCATATTTAAGACTTAGACGTAAGGTTGCTGGAACTGAGAGGCAATGGTGTTAACTGCTGAACCACAATGTCATCAAATAGTAAGACATTTTTGAGGAAAAAACTAAAATCCTGTTACACTAGAAGTGGGTGTTACTTAAAGCCTGCTTTTTTAGTTACTTGTTTGAAATTCTAAAGAGTAATTTGGAAGATTAATTTGTTGGTTGTTTTGCATTCTTTTCAGTAACTGTACTGATCATTCTAATAAAAGTTACTAAACTGTCAAAATTTGTATGAATGGTGTTGGTAGTGTACATTTAAAAATCAGCATTTAGTATTTACATCTTTTTAGCATTGATTCTAATTTACTTAGGAAGTACACAGACATAATAATACATCTATATATCTGTTTAACCATTTACTGAACCTGTACAATCTAACTTTAATGACATTGAGCATGAAGTTTATCCTGATAGTGATGTTTCCAAAGCAGGGAGCAACCCTGATTGTCATTCAGTATAACATTTAAAATGTTATTTCTTAAACTCAAAATACAATGATATAAAGAAATTATTTACCAATGCAGCACCATTTCCTCTTGCTAAATAATTGCGGGCACGAAGACCTCCAGAATTCAGCCTGCTTAAGTAAATTTCATTTTGAAGTATAAGACATGGCATAATTGTATCTGTTGGAAAATTAATGACATCACTTAGTTAGAGACAGCTGTTATTTACAGATTTAATCCTAGACCATTAGCATTGCAAAACAGCTCGGTTATATCTTTTTTATATTTAATGGTTTTGGTTTTTAGTATCTTTTTGTCTTTTTTCTCCATTAACTAGATTAATGTTTAAGATTTTTATTTTTGTATTGAATTTTGGGCTGTGTCACAAATGTGATAGCCTATCTTTAATTCAAATTATACATCTCTTTGGGGACACAAAAAGTTCTAAAATTGAAAGAGGTAGGTACTAGTCTTTCGTTGGTGTACCATAAGTAGTTTGGGAGGAATATAGTTCAAAAGGTTACAGTATATAAGGGTTTGAGGTTAAACAAAGAAAATGATGTTATTTTAAAATTGTGTACACGAGACCCAAAATTGATCAATTTATTATCCTGTTGGGTTGTGATTTAACATTTAATATCTACTTCTACCTGTTCAGGTTACTCTTACACTCCTATGTTTTACTTACACTCTTATGCAGAAGAGACTTATGCTACTACATAGAAACTATTTTGTCCTATTTTTTTCCTTCCAAACACAGATGTGAAAGTCCTTAAATATATTATATAGCGTGGTCCAGATCTAATTATGCAATTTTCATTACGCTATAACTTATTAAGTTTATTACATAGAAAATCGCCTGAAAAATCCCAGACCATTGTGAAGTGTGTGAACTGGCGATATGAAGAATTGTCTTCGCACCGAACTGGAATTGTCCCCGCATAAATCAAAGTCATCCAGACGATCTGGATCTGCATAATTAGATTTGGACCACCCTGTATATACCCATACACAGAGGAATCACTATTTAAGATACTCCTGTCTAATAATAAGTTGGTCTTATATTTGACCTCAGAATATTCTGAATTTATCTAGGCTTGATGAAGATAAACTAGACAACTATTCTGGCCAAGTTTATTTGAATAATGTTAATGTTAATTTAATTGAATAATATACCACCAGCATGCGTTGTTACTATTTTGTTTTTTAAGATTCATTGACTTATGACATTTCCACCATTTCACTGTTTTTGGTCTTCTCATCGGCACATAGCATTATACACAACTGGAACTCATCAGACCAGGAGTTTGTTTTTATTTTTATTTTTTTTATACAGTGTTTGTGGTAGTTGGTCATTGTAGCCACACATGTGTGGTTTTCACTGGCAAAAGTTCAGTTCTATGGAGTTATCCATTAATAACAAAGTACAACAAGTAATGAAATCCAATATTGTGTTTCCATTATCTTTGATGTTCTTAGGTGTTATTTGATTGACTGTAGGCAGTCTTACTTTTCACATATCACATTAACCACAGTTGCCCCATTTCATCAAAGGTTTTTAATATATATGTACTATAACACTTTGGTGCAAGAAAACTCCAACTGGGTTTCTGTACATGGTATACAGGAGGTCTGGCCCTCACTTCTATACCATGTTTAATATATTTGGAATGTTGCAGTCTCAGTTTGCACTGGACACAGTCTCTTTGTACCAGCCTGTCTGCTTAAAAGAGCCTCTGCATGCAGAAATAAATCCGAAGCGAAGAAAGTAGCAGAGATAAAAAGCGAAATTACTAAAATAGATGAAGAACACGGCAGACTACCAAGCGAGACTCTACATAGGAGGAGGCAGGCTCTACATTCAGAATTAAACCTCTTGACAACTAAAGAAACTGAACAACTAATTTACAAATCCAGACATCATTACTATGAACATGGAGAGAAGGCTAATAAGCTTTTAGCTCAACAAATTCACAAGCAAGAAGTGCGGATAGCGCAATCTCGGTAATCACCAACACGAGCGGAGATAAAATCATCGAACACAAAAATATAATGCACACTTTCAGAGACTACTATAAATCCCTATATACTACTGAGTTTAAAGAAGACAATATACAATCTAATGCATTTCCGGAATCATTATAGATACCACAAATAGACACTTTTAGTGTGGAGGAACTTGATAAACCTCAGGCATTATCAGAATTACTAGATGCTATAAAGTCACTCCAAGGTGGAAAAACAGCAGGCCCTGACGGCTACCGTGCAGAGTTTTACAAGAAATTCTCTGCTCAGCTAGCTCCCCTCCTATTAGCAACATTTACAGAAGCCAGAGATAACCAATTTCTTCCACAAACCTTTCGCCAAGCATTAATCACTGTCTTTCCAAAACAAAATAAGGACTTATTACAATGTGCATCATACAGACCAATTTCACTTCTGAATAACGGCGTTAAAATACTCTCTAAAATCATAGCCAGAAGGATGGAGAAAGTGCTCCCCTCGGTAATATCGCAAGACCAAACTGGATTTATTAGGGGCCGACACTTATCTTCAAATCTTCGACCCCTGTTTAATGTAATATACTCACCAACTAAATCAAACACCCCAGAAATATTATTATCATTGGATGCAGAAAAAGCATTCGACATGATTGAATGGAAATACCTTTTTACTATATTGAGAAGTTTGAGTTTGGCCCGAACATTTGTGCATGGATTAAATTACTGTATACTAACCCAGAAGCTTCAGTTTGCATCAATAACATTTGCTCAGACTACTTTAAACTAGAACGTGGCACTAGACAAGGATGCCCCTTGTCACCGCTGCTGTTTGCGATTGCCATTGAACCACTGGCAATACATTGTCGAAATACTGATCAGATAAAAGGGATTAGAAGAGAAGGACTGGAAGAGAAAATCTCATTATATGCAGATGATATGGTACTGTATATTTCGGACCCAGAAAATTCTGTGCCTGCAGTCTTAGCAGCACTCACAGAATTTCTAAAGATCTCTGGTCTCAGAATTAATCTGAATAAAAGTGTACTCTTTCCAGTGAATTCTCAAGCATATAATATTAGATTAGACACCCTACCTTTTATCATTGCAGAACAGTTTAAATACCTAGGGGTAAACATTACAAGTAAACATAAAGCTCTATATCAACAAAATTTAGCGTCTGCATGGAAAAAATTAAACAAGACTTGCATAGATGGTCAACTCTTCATCTCACACTAGCTGGAAGAATTAACACTGTTAAGATGAATATTCCTCCTAAGCTCCTTTTTTTATTTCAAAACATCCCAATATACATTAATAAATCATTCTTTAAGCAATTAGATTCAACAATAACCTCATTTATTTGGAATTCAAAACATCCACGCATCAAAAGAGCGACCCGACAAAGACAAAAGGCAGAAGGCGGCATGGCTCTACCTAACTTCGGCAAATATACAGGCGATAAGAACCTGGACACAAATAGAAGAACATACACAGGCCTGGAACGCAATAGAAGTAAAATCCTGCAGTTCTTCTTTGTATTCCTTGCTCTGCGCTCCAATAAACACACGTTATCGGCAATACACTAATAACCTAATTGTGCTCCACTCACTTAAAATCTGGAACCAATGTAGAAAGCATTTTAAGACGGAGAAGCTTCTATCTGTGGCACCCCTGCAAGAGAACCACCTCTTTCAACCTTCACAAACATATGCAGTTTTAATATCTGGAAAAATTTGGAATTAACTTGCTTAGAGATCTTTATATAGAAAACGTCTTTGCATCCTATGAACAATTACATTCCAAATTTAACATTCCAGCTACACATTTCTTTCACTATCTTCAAATCAGGAACTTTGTTAAACAGAACCTTCCAGATTTTCCTCATCTTGCACCCTCATCCACGCTGGAATAAATATTGCTCAATCTCAAGGAATTAGACTCCATCTCGACAATATATAAAATCATTTTACAATCCCTTCCTTTCAAAGATCCAAGAGGACACTGGGAAAAAAACCTCTCAATTAATATATCAGAAAAGGAGTGGAAAGTAGCAATGCAGAGAATTCACTCAAGCTCCATATCATAAAGCATACAATTATACAACTCAAAATTATATATGAGCACATCTGTCTCGACTAAAACTCTCCAAAATGTTTCCAGGGCATGATCCAAACTGCGAACGTTGCAACCAAGCCCCAGCCTCACTGGGTCACATGTTCTGGGCCTGCACCAAATTAACATTATTCTGGACAAAAATTTTTACTTACCTTTCAGACAGCCTTGGACTCCCAATCCCTCCTAACCCATTAACAGCTGTGTTTGGGGTTCTTCCAGAGGGGCTTAAAGACAGATTGTGATTGCATTCACTACACTCTTGGCACGCAGACTTATTCTGATAAACTGGAAGAACCCCAACTCTCCTCTTTTAAGTCAGTGGGAAACCGATGTGTTATATTATTTGAAATTGGAAAAAATCAAATACTCAGAGGATCCGTACAGACTTTTTTCAAAACATGGCAGGATCTAATCAGTAATATTTTAAAATAAGTTTATAAAGCACAGAGAATTTATTAATTTAGGTATGTTTACAAGCCTTAAATTTTACGCTGTTTGGCTTGCTCTTTCTTTCAGGGGTAGGGATCGATCTGTTCTTAACTCAATTCTTCTTTTTGTAAAAACTTGATTGCTTTGTATGGGTTGTAATAAAATTAATAAAAAATAAAAATATTTAAAAAAAAAAAAAAGAGCCTCTGCATGTATTATGCTTTCACAGAATGAGCTGTCTTTTGCATGGGAAGGGAAATCATACCTAATAGTAGTAGAAGTTAGTAGTATTAATATTATAGTTTTAAATAAAGTCATATGAAACCAACATGAAAGCAAGAACATTGTAAGAGTGTTAAAAAGTATTAGAAATATATTTTATGTAATACTGATTAAAATTGAATCAAAGGTTAATCTCAATATTTTACCAAGGTAAAGTGAGAAATGTAGTCTTTTGCAAAGATCAGTCATCAGTGTTGCCTGCTGCCTCCTGCCTCTGACTTGAGGATTTGAAATGAGGATGCTCAGTCAAAGAGGTCATCCAGTGTCCCTTCAACAAGGTACTCCTCCTGTCCATATGGATACCATTCTCGGACCTGGAATGTTGGCTAGCTGTCTTCAAATTTGTTCATGTTCCCAGACGATGACCAGGTGTCTGTTGGACATCTATTGTTCCTCCATCTGCTGGTCTTCCTGCCTTATCTTCTGCCCATTTCTGGTACCAGGTGTCAGTGCAGATGTGTGGGATTAAAAGTCTGGGGTGGGTTACAAAATTTTCATGACCATGCCAACTGATGGCCAGGAAATCCTATCTACTACTCCAGTGTAACCACCAGAGTGCGTTCCTGAGCTGCAAACCACAAACATAGTAATGCCCAGCACAATTCTGGGTTTATATAAATACCCATGCAAAGATCATTCACCAGTACACAATGCTGTCAATTACTTCCTTATTCCTCCCTCCAAGAGTTTTGCCCTCTGCCTCCTGACTCTGACTCTTATGTGAAGCAGCAGACTTCTTTTAAGCTGAACCCGGGAATGCTTCCTGTGCCACAGTGTGTCCTCCTGGAAGCAGTTCTGTGTCATATTGAAACCACGGAGATCCGTCCCTGACAGCGCCCTCTAACAATATCCAGGAACCCCAACAGGCTTGCACTTCTGGACTCCAGTTCCCATGTACCCGGGCGGGTATCCAAACTGGGTGATACCATGGGAGGATCACTGCCACCTGCCATATAGGTCATGGAACTGCTCTTGGCCTCCAGCTTCCACTGGTCCATCATTTATATTACTCTGGCTGGACAATAAGCCATTTCCTTGTCCAGCTGGCGTGGTCATCTGTCCCACCATACCGGCCTCCCATCTGGGCAAGAAATTATCATCCACCCCTGCTGGAATGCCTGTCCTTCCTCTCAGGCACTTACAATGTTTAAGGGAAACTCTAATATGAAGCAGTGTATGTGCACTGTCAAGTATTTTGTAAAGCTGTTAAGAGCAGTGAAGGAGGAAATTAAGGTGTGATGTTTTATACACCATGGGTGGATTATTGTATTTGAGAGTGGATTTCTTTTTATTAACCCAATCAGGAATCTTTTGCATATCATGTAAAAGCCTGGTTTGGTTTGCAGACTGTGATATATCAATGAATTTCCAGATTTGGTTTATTTAGTACAACATGTAGGACCTTTGAACTGTGTATCACACTCCATTAGGCTGATTCTTCCATCCCCCATTCTATATGTGTGTACATTAGTGTTCTACATCATATGCAGTGTTTTGACACATACACATCCTACCATTTGGCATTAGTGTCGTAAAGAGTTAATTGTATGTGTTTTGTTTGTATTGTGAAATTGCTTTCTGTGCAGTTGCTGGGTGATGCACAGTGGGTTTATAGAGGCAATTAGAGGCCGGTGTTTGCACATTAGTAGCACTAATGAAGACATTTCCATCTCATTACTTTCCTAAAGAGATGCTTTTGCGTCACTTTTTCTTATGTAAAGCTACTTCTGAGTTACAATGCACAACTTGGTTAAAATGTGTATTCTTTAATTTACTTCCAAGTTAAGTTGAAGTAAGATATGAACACTGTTTTAGCTAAGGGAAAATACTGTCTCAGGTTTTTATGCAACCACGTTATTATACATTTTCCCTCTTGGAGTGTTTAATCTGTAACACTTCTCTAAAGTTCGAGAAGAGAAACTTCCTTTTATGAGTGTAAGGTTTGCTATAGTAATTGTCCAGTCATTATCCATCCATCCATCCATTATGCAACCTGCTATATCTTAACTACAGGGTCACGGGGGTCTGCTGCAGCCAATCCTAGCCAACGCAGGGTGCAAGGCAGGAAACAAACCCTGGGTAGGGTGCCAGCCCACCGTAGGGTGCGCACACACACACACACACCAAGCACACACTAGGGACAATTTAGAATCGCCAATGCACCTAACCTGCATTTCTTTGGACTGTGGGAGGAAACCGGAGTACCCGGAGGAAACCCACGCAGACACAGGGAGAACATGCAAACTCCATGCAGGGAGGACCCGGGAGTCAAACCCAGGTCTCCTAACTGTGAGGCAGCAGCGCTACCGCTGCGCCATCATGCTGCCCTCCAGTCATTATTTTCGTTATTATTATATCAAGCCTTGGACTCTGGAACCAATCTCCTTGAGAGGGGCTGGACTCTCTACCACTCTGGTGTTGCCCCCAGTGAGAGGCGCCAAGCGGGTGTGCGCATACTTATTGCCCCCCTGACTTGGAGCCTGTTCATTGGGGTTTACCCCGGTGGATGAGAGGGTAGCCTCCCTCTGCCTTCAGGTGGGGGGACAGGTCCTAACTGTTGTTTGTGCGTATGCACCAAACAGCAGTTTGGAGTACCCACCCTTTTTGGAGTCCCTGGAGGGGATGCTAGAGGGCATACCTTCTGGGGGCTCCCTCGTACTGCTGGGAGACTTCAATGCTCATGTAGGCAATGACAGTGAGACCTGGAAGGGCGTGATTGGGAGGAATTGCCCCCCGATCTGAACCCGAGCGGTGCTTTGTTATTGGACTTCTGTGCTCATCACGGATTGTCCATAATGAACACCATGTTCAAGCATAGGAGTGTTCATATGTGCACTTGACACCAGTACACCCGAGGCCTCAGTTCAATGATCGACTTTGTGGTCGTGTCGTCAGACCTGCGGCCACATGTCTTGGACACTCGGGAGAAGAGAGGGGCGGAGCTATCAACTGATCACCACCTGGTGGTGAGCAGGCTTCAATGGTGGGGGAGGATGCCGGTCAGGCCTGGTAGGCCCAAACGTGTTTTGAGGGTCTGCTGGGAACGTCTGGCAGAGTCCCCTGTCAGAAGTAGCTTCAACTTCGACCACATCCCAAGGAAGGTGGGGGACATTGAGTCCGAATGGGCCATGTTCCGTGCCTCCATTGTTGAGGCGGCTGACCGGAGCTGTGGCCATAAGGTGGTCGTTGCCTGTTGTGGTGGCAATCCCCAAACCCGTTGGCGGAAACCAGCGGTGAGGAATGCAGTCAAGCTGAAGAAGGAGTCCTATTGGACCCTTTTGTCCTGTGGGACTCTGGAGGCAGTTGATAGGTGCAGAATACGGCTTCGGTGGTTGCTAAGACAAAAACTCAGACATGGGAGGAGTTTGGGGAGGCCATGGACAACGACTTTCGAATGGCTTCGAGGGGATTCTGGTCCACCATCCAGCGTCTCAGGACGGGGAAGCAGTGCAGTGTCAACACTGTGTATGGTGGGGATGGTGTGCTGCTGACCTCGACTCGGGACATTGTGGGTCGGTGGGGGGAGACCTCCTCAATCCCACTAACATGCCTTCCAATGAGGAAGCAGAGCCTGGGGACTCGGAGGTGGGCTCCCCCATCTCTGGGCCACAGGGGTGGATGAGATACGCCCAGAGTTCCTCAAGGCTCTGGATGTTGTAGGACTGTCCTGGTTGACATGCCTCTGCAACATTGCATGGACATCGGGGACAGTGCCTCTGGATTGGCAGACTGGGGTGGTGGTCCCCCTCTTTAAGAAGGGGGACAGGGGGGTGTGTTCCAACAACAGAGGGATCACACTCCTCAGCCTCCCTGGAAAAGTCAATTCGGGGGTCTTGAAGAGGAGGTTCCGTCAGATAGCCGAATCTTAGATTCAGGAGGAACAGTGTGGTTTTCATCCTAGTCGAGGAACAGTGGACCAGCTCTACACCCTTAGCAGGTTCCTGGAGGGTGCATGGGAGTTTGCCAAACCAGTCTACATGTGTTTTGTGGACTTGGAAAAGGCGTTCGACCGTGTCCCTTGGGGAATCCTGTGGGGGGTGCTCCGGGAGTATGGGGTACCGAACCCCCTGATAAGGGCGGTTTGGTCCCTGTACAGCCGGTGTCAGAGCTTGGTCCGCATTGCCAGCAGTAAGTCGAACAGGTTTCCAGTGAGAGTTGGACTCCGCCAGGGCTGCTCTTTGTCACCGATTCTGTTCCTAACTTTTATGGACAGAATTTCTAGGCGCAGCCAAGGGCGTTCATGGGGTCCGGTTTGGTGGACTCAGGATTGGGTCACTGCTTTTTGCAGATGATGTTGTCCTGTTTGCTTCATCAGGCCGTGATCTTCAGCTCTCTCTGGATCGGTTCACAGCTGAGTGTGAAGCAGCTGGGATGGGAATCAGCACCTCCAAATCCGAGACCATGGTCCTCAGCTGGAAAAGGGTGGAGTGCCCTCTTAGGGTTGGGAGCGAGATCCTGCTCCAAGTGGAGGAGATCAAGTATCTCAGGGTCTTGTTCACGAGTGAGGGAAGAATGGAGCGTGAGATCGACAGGTGGATCAGTGTGCCGTCCGCAGTGATACGGGCTCTGCATCGGTCTATCGTGGTGAAAAAGGAGCTGAACCGTATGGCAAAGCTCTCAATTTACCAGTCGATCTACGTTCCTACCCTCACCTATGGTCATGAGATATGGGTAGTGACTGAAAGAACAAGATTGCGAATACAAGCGGCTGAAATGAGTTTCCTCTGCAGGGTGTCTGGGCTTTCCCTTAAAGATAGGGTGAGAAGCTCAGTCATCTGGGAGGGGCTCAGAGTACAGCCGCTGCTCCTCCGCATCGAGAGGAGTCAGATGAGGTGGCTTGGGGTTCTGATCAGAATGCCTCCTGGACGCCTCCCTGGTGAGGTGTTCCGGGCACATCTAACCGGGAGGAGGCCCAGGGAAAGACCCAGGACACGCTGGAGGGACTATGTCTCCTGGCTGGCCTGGGAACACCTCGGGATTACCCCAGAAGAGCTAGAAGAAGTGGCCGGGGAGAGGGAAGTCTGGGCATCTCTGCTCAAGCTGCTGCACCCGCGACCCGATCTCGGATAAGCGGAAGAGGATGGATGGACGGATGGATTACATCAAGCACTTTGTTCTAAGTTCTATGAATATTTACTTCTCAACAGTTGCTTGTACTGTGGCACAGCTGAAGATGACTAAATTTAGGATTCTGAGACAATTTTTCCTTATGAAACCTCTTCATTTTTTCTTTGAAAATGGACATGTCCATGAGATGAAGTGTAGAGGTTAATTCTGCAAGATTAGAGACAGTTAGCCCTATTTTCCAAAATTATTAATGAAACCAATTTTGAAGCTCCATGCTCTCTTTCCAGCATATCCCTATTAAAGTTACACAACCTATGTTTTTATCTATCCCAATCACTATTCCAAGACCACTAATGTTTTGTATGAGTTGCACAAGTTGTCCTTTCATGTATAATTAAGCAAAGAGGTAAATGACAGGAGTACATTTCTGATTAAAAGACAAGTTGTGTGTTTTTCTAACGTACATTCCGTGTTGTCTCTCACCGGGATATGATTTTATGACTGCATGATCTTCCACATCAGCACAGAATGTAAGGAGAAGGAATATGTTTCTGAGCTAAAATAATATTCCTTTAGTCTTGGAAGCATCTATTGCTGTTTTACAGCAAAGTGTTAACATGACTGCACTACTAAGTACTGTTAAAATGGCTCTGAAATCCATACACTCTGTGGTTTTCAAGGACAAGAGCTGGTTAACTTTACTCATTATGAAAGGATTAGTTATGATTTCTATATATATATATATATATATATATATATATATATATATATATATATATATATATATATATATATATATATATATACATATATTTGTATATATATTGTGGAAGTTGACCCGGACACAGACAGGCAGACACGTTCATGTCACCCACAAACACGTTTATTTACAATATTTACATTAATAAGTGCACCACAAACCCCCAAAGTCCTGGCCACACAATGCCTTCCTTTCTTTCTTCAGGCCGCCTCCTTGCCTTTTCCAGCTCAGTCCTCTCCACTCCCGACTCTCGCCCTGAATGAAGGGAGGTGGTCCCTTTTGTCCGCACCCGGATGAGCTCCAGATGCTCCCCGGCAATCTCCCGCTGACACGCCCCAGTGTGGCGGAAGTGCCGGTTGTTCTCCCGGAAGCTCTCCGGGTGTCCCTGCTTGTCTTCCCCCCAGCACTTCCTGGTGTGGTGGAAATGCTGAGGTCCAGGGTCCTCAAGGCATTGGGGCGCCTCCTGGCAGTGACCACGGGCCCGTACAGTGTGGGGCTTCCATGCCCTGAATCCGTGGCCCCCAAAGCAACCAGGAAGGTGTCCCCCACGTGATCCCAGATGGGCACACTCCCACTTCCAGTCCACCAAGGCGTCCCGGCCGGGTCGTGGCCCCTGGCATCCTCGACAATATATATATCTATACTAATAAAAGGCAAAGCCCTCACTGACTGACTCACTGACTGACTCACTCACTCACTCACTGACTCATCACTAATTCTCCAAGTGTAGGTAGAAGGCTGAAATTTGGCAGGCTCATTCCTTACAGCTTCCTTACAAAAGCTGGGCAGGTTTCATTTCGAAATTCTACTCGTAATGGTCATGACTGGAAGCTATTTTTCTCCATTTACTGTAATGGAGTTGAGCTCGAAAGCCGTGGGGGGCAGAGTTTCGTTATGCCTCCCACGTAATCACGTGAACTGACTGTCAACGCAATGCGTAGAAAACCAGGAAGAGCTCCAAAAAGCGCTGAAGAAAACATGCATTATACAATTGAGAAGGCAGCGAAACAATAAGAAGTGAGAGAATGACATATACAACCATATTCATGAGTGCTGCTACTTCGGAAACAGAGCAAGGTGTAAACCTAAAGTTTAAATTAAGTTCATAGAAAGGCTGCCGCTGCCGTTTGTCATGCCCACAGGTAATGCGGGATACAAGTTTAATGAGAGCATGCAGGATATAAACGAGAGTTTTGATCACTTTGTAACTAAGTTAAAATTGCAGGTGAAGGGCTGTGCTTATGCAAATTCCGAGAGACTGTGTTTGTGGGGATTGACAGTTAAGGTGGGTGGGGGAGTCACGTCATCATCTCCCTCCCATTCACCTCATTTCGCTCTGAGGTGAGCTCCGCAGCTAACGCACGCAGTGTTATGGAAGCAACTTTGTGACGCTGCCACCAAATACTCACAGAAAAATCCACATGTTAATACACACGCTGTCTCTACAGTTTCTCCACACTGAATCCTACAGGCGCTACTTACAAAAAGGTTACATTGACAATCGTGTTACGTTATTTTTAAAATGTTTCCTTTTCTTAGCACAAGCACAGCTGAGAAGCTTCGATGCATGTGCTCCATAACATGTTAAAAATTCACGCATTTAATCACACTTTGCAATACAAGCAAAGGGGAACTTCTGTCAATGCATGATTTCATGGTACACCGATTACATTGATCAGCGCTTCCCGATTCATTTTACCCTCGCACACCCTTGGTTTGAGAAGAAGTATGAAAAAATATGAGGTTAACACAGAAAAACAGATCACCAATTGAAGCTTTATGAATAATGGATTTGCCATCAATAATTGTTTTGGTAAAGCCATACTCAGTGTAACCCTATCCACATGTTAATACACACGCTGTCTCTAGAGTTTCTCCACACTGAATCCTCCAGGCACTACTTACAAAAGGTTACATTGACAATCATGTTACGTTATTTTTAAAATGTTTCCTTTTCTTAGCACAAGCACAGCTGAGAAGCTTCGATGCATGTGCTCCATAAGCGTTAAAAATCACGCATTTAATCACACTTTGCATTACAAGCAAAGGGGAACTTCTCTCAATGCATGATTTCCTGGTACACCGATTACATTGATCAGTGCTTCCCGATTCATTTTAACCTTGCACCCCCTTGGTTTGAGAAGAAGTATGAAAAATATAAGGTTAACACAGAAAAACAGATCACCAATTGAAGCTTTATGAATAATCGATTCGCCATCAATAATTGTTTTGGTAAAGCCATACTCAGTGTAATCCTCCTTCCATTTTATAATTTTTCCGCCACTAGCCATGATTAAATGAACGGTAAAAAAGTAAGAGCGAAGCGAGGGTGACTTATTCAGGCAGGCAGGCGACAGCTCAATAGCTCGAATTTGGATATAAGTAGGTTCTATTTAGTCGCCAGAAATATCTTTGTTAGGAATGGAAGTTGAATTTAGTCTTTAAATTTCTATGGTAAAGAAAAAGTTTACCATAAACCATAAAGAAAAAGCAATGATGACTACATTTAACTATATAAAGTCAAAACTTGATTATATAAACTCATTCCCAAATATATAAATTCAAAACCTGAGTAAATAAAGACAGCGTTGGAATATTTCGGAATATATAAAGTAAGCGCTAGAATATATAAAGTCAAAACTTCAATATATAAAGTCAGCGTCGGAATATATAAAGTAAGAGCTGGAATATCCATCCATTTCCCAACCCGTTGAATCCGACCACAGGGTCATGGGGGTCTGCTGGAGCCAATCCCAGCCAACACTGGGTGCAAGGCAGGAACCAATCCTGGGCAGGGCACATGCATCATTTTCAAAACATTAACTGAACAGTGTTTTTTTAATTTATTTTTCTGAATACGTTTTTGTTCACTTAGTTCAGTTCAGAGTCGTTTTAATCAATAGATTTTGAATTTGAATTTATATATTCAGGAATGAGTTTATATACTCCGATGTTGACTTTATATAATCAGGAATGACTTTCTAAATTCCGAAGCTGACTTTATATATTCAGCTTTTGACTTTATATATTCAGAAACAAGTTTGACTTTATATATACCGACGCTGACTTTCTATATTCAAGTTTAGACTTTATATACTGCTCAAAAGAATTAAAGGAACACTTTTTAATCAGAGTATAGCATAAAGTCAATGAAACTTATGGGATATTAATCTGGTCAGTTAAGTAGCAGAGGGGTTGTTAATCAGTTTCAGCTGCTGTGGTGTTAATGAAATTAACAACAGATGCACTAGAGGGGCAACAATGAGATGACCCCCAAAACAGGAATGGTTTAACAGGTGGAGGCCACTGACATTTTTCCCTCCTCATCTTTTCTGAGTGTTTCTTCACTAGTTTTGCATTTGGCTACAGTCAGTGTCACTACTGGTAGCATGAGGCGATACCTGGACCCTACAGAGGTTGCACTGGTAGCCCAACTTCTCCAGGATGGCACATCAATATGTGTCTTAGCCAGAAGGTTTGCTGTGTCTCCCTGCACAGTCTCAAGGGCATGGAGGAGATTCTAGAAGACAAGCAGTTACTCTAGGAGAGCTGGAGAGGGCCATAGAAGGTCCATAACCCATCAGCAGGACCAGTATCTGCTCCTTTGGGCAATGAGGAACAGGATGAGCACTGCCAGAGCCCTACAAAATGACCTCCAGCAGGCCACTGATGTGAATGTCTCTGACCAAACAACCAGAAAGACTTCATGAGGGTGACCCAAGGGCCCCATGTCCTCTAATGAGCAGCTCGATTGGCTTTCGCCATAGAATACCAGAATTGGCAGATGCACCACTGGTGCCCTGTGCTTTTTACAGATGAGAGCAGGTTCACCCTGAGCACGTGACAGAAGTGAAAGGGTCTGGAGAAGCCATGGAGAACATTATGCTGCCTGTAACATCATTCAGCATGAGCAGTTTGGTGGTGGGTTAATGATTGTCTAGGGAGGCATATCCATGGAGGGTCACACAGACCGCTACAGGCTTGACAAAGGCACCTTGGCTGCCATTAGGTATCAGGATGAAATCCTTGGACCCATTGTCAGACCCTATGCTGGTACAGTGGCTCCTGGTGCACGACAATTCCTGGCCTGTGGTGAGAGTATGCAGGCAGTTTCTGGAGGATGAAGGAATTGATACCATTGACTGGCCACCACACTTTCCTGACCTAAATCCAATAGAACACCTCTGGGACATTATGTTTTGGTCCACCACCTGTGAATCTAAGATGTTTAAGAGGCATTGGCGGTTGTCCAAAGGTGTAAAATATTTGGCCATTTCGGTACACTTGAAAGCGACAACTGAACAATTCAGTGGCAGCCATCAACTCACATGCAGAACCATAGGTGAAGGGCTTAAGCATTTCACTGTTATAGTGCTCCTGTGTAGTATAATTATCTCCTGTACCGTCATCAGTCCACACCTTGAACCTGTCCCAGTCATTCAATACATAAGACACAATGTTTCTCCAGATATCAAGAGTGAGCCTGATATGGCCGTGCAATATGTAACAAAGAGAATGGAAAAGGTAGGTGCCATCTCTGGGCATGGAAACCACTCGGTAAGTGACAGTTCTTTGATCGATGGTGATCACCTCGATAGACATGTTAATGCAGGTACAGTTGGAATGATAAAAGAAATGGGTACCTGAACAATGTAAAGTAAGTCTAAAATACCTACACAATAACTATAATCATAATAAACGAACAATAAAACAGCGGAGAAGCCGTGGATTAAATAAAAAGGCTGTAGTTATCAGCAGGGAGATGTGAATCCCGTGACGAAGCACGGAAGGGAATGAAGAGACCGGAGCGACGGACGGCCTTATATAGGCAGGCAACCAACAACGTGGGAGGCGTTGGGATTGGGGACCCAACGCCGCCTCACACAATGACTGAGCTGCAAACTATGGACATATATATGTACGTAAGTAGGATTCAGTTAACGTTGGGAACCCGCGTACCAAATTTCTTGAAGATGGGCCCATAAGTAACAAAGACTGTTGAAAAGTTCAATATGGCGGTCGACAGTGGCATCATACCACCGAAATAAGGACCAAATTTCAGCCTTCTACCTACACGGGAATTTGGAGAATTAGTGACGTTGGAAAGTTCAAGATGGCGGCTGACAGTGGCGTCATAACACCGAAATAAGTACGTACATTGGTTTCAGTTAGCTCAGGGAAGCTGCCTACCAAATTTCGTGAAGATGGGGCCATAAATAAGAAAGTTCAACATGGCGGATGTTGTTGACCGTTATGACCGTTATGCATAGAATTTCAAAATTAAACCTGCTTAACTTTTGTAAGTAAGCCGTAAGGAATGAGCCTTCCAAACTTCAGCCTTCTACCTACACGGGAAGTTGGAGAATTAGTGATGTTGGAAAGTTCAATATGGCGGCTGACAGTGGCGTAATACCACCGAAATAAGTATGTACATTGGTTTCGGTTAGCGCAGGGAAGCCGCCTACCAAAGTTCGTGAAGATGGGGCCATGAATAAGAAAGTTCAAAATGGCGGATGTTGTTGACCGTTATGACCGTTACGAGTAGAATTTCGAAATTAAACCTGCTTAACTTTTGTAAGTAAGCTGTAAGGAATTAGCCTGTGAAATTTCAGCCTTCTACCTACACGGGAAGGTGGAGAATTAGTGACGTTTGGAAAATTCAATATGGCTGCCGACAGTGGCATCATACCACCGAAATAAGTACGTACATCGGTTTTGGTTAGCGCAGGGAAACCACCTACCAAATTTCGTGAAGATGGGGCCATAAATAAGAAAGTTCAACATGGTGGACGTTGTCGACCGTTATTGACCGTTATGACCGTTACATGTAGAATTTCGAAATGATACCTGCTTAAGTTTTGTAAGTAAGCTGTAAGGAATAAGCCTGCCAAATTTCTGCCTTCTACCTACACGGGAAGTTGGAGAATTAGTGATGAGTCAGTGAGTGAGTGAGTGAGTGAGTCAGTGAGGGCTTTGCCTTTTATTAGTATAGATATATACAGATATATATATATATGGATATGAGAACAACACTCATATCAATGACAAAATAATTACATTAACAATCATGTTACGTTACCCCACTGAGCTGCATAGAACTCCAACCCCCATGAAGCCCTGGGGTAGTCCGAGGCACCACTGCAACCCAGGGATGCTGCCATCTAGTATCCAGGGGGAGATACTGGGCTTCCCACCTTTGTCACCCTGGCAGATGTGGTGAAGGGACGTCCTGGCCAGGCATGGGCCTCAGCCATCTGTCACAATATACATGAACCATCTATGTCCTAATACTTCATCATGCAGTTTTACAAATCATTTGTTTAATTTGCAGCAGTCTACAGCTTACATTGCACAAAATTCATCTACTAATGAAGTGAAGACATACCCTCACATCTAGAACAATATTGTACATAGCAAGAATTTTTAAAAACATTTCTGTTTCTTTGGAAGCGAATGAAAAAGGACCACACGTAGAACACACTCTCCACACAGAAGGAATCAAGGAGTCAAAGCTAGGACACCAAGAAAAAGGAAAAAAAATACAGAAATGCCCACATTACCCACCATTGTATACTATACTTTTCTTCAAAGTACAATTTCATTAATTTTGTAAAATATTAATAATTTGATCATTTGAACAATGGCATGAATCTCCACCATGACATCATTTTCTAGGTCTGGGGTTTGCATTTGTGATAAGTGGTCCATGGCATAGGGTAGATTTTAAATAAATAATCACACCCAAGAATGTGCAGACTCAGAATCGGGTGTGGGCTGCTTGATCTGCAGTGGATTAGCTAGGGAAACATCTGTTTTAAGGAGGCACCAGGGCTTGCACATTTTTTAAAGAGTGTTTACCTTCCATGGATTTTAACTTCGTTTTAACTGAAAATATTGATTGTAGATATTTTAACCTCCTTGGATTTGCTCTGCTATTATGGATTATTTATTTATTGAAGAAGAGCATTGCATTACCATTTGAACTAGGGCTAGCAATTGTAAAAGACTCAACCAAAAACAACATAAAGGTTTGGGGTTTCCGGCCCCGTATATTGCAGACAAATCCACAATTTAGTAAATCAAAATCTGGTCAAAATATAAACAAACAATTCATATGTGCGACGCCATTCTAGGCGTCGGCGGCCATTTTATAAGGGAGGAGCCGGAAGTGGAGGAATGCTGGGAAGGAACCGTGAGGGAGGATGGGACTGATGACGTCAGGAAAGATGGCGGAGGAAGGGCGGAAGTAACGTACTGCGGGAAGGCTTATGGTGGCGGAGCATCTTTTTTCCTGGAAGAAAGCAAAGGAGAAAGGTTAGTACCCCGCCACTCCCTGCCGGCGAACGTCTTCCGAAGCGTTTTAAGGTCCGTCCGTGGTCTCCTATTCGCACGTGCGTGACACAATCAATAAAAAAATATATATATTATTCATCTAATTGTATGGCATTAATCACAATTAATCACATCAAACATTAAAACATGCAGTCAAAAATAAATATATAAATCATGAAGTAAATAAACGCTGAAGCACAAAATTAATGTACTGTAGATTAAAACAAAGGAATTTTAAAAAATTTAGTGGTATAGTTATAACAATGACCTGAAATTTGATCTTTTAACATAATACTACTTGAGCAAGTACAACCTGAATTCAAATGCCTTCCTAAAAGGTTTTTTAGGGGATTTGTTTTTGTGGTTGGTAGAATCATGGTGTGCCTTGGGCTTTTTTAGGATAAAATGTGTGCCACCACGTTAAAATGGTTGGAAAAAACAGATGTACACCTTTGCTCCTGGCATACTAAAAAGTTCTCTATAGCAGCTATCTTGCTTGAAAACTTACATCATGCATTACTTTGGGTGGTTAAGTTGAGTTCTTTGCATAAATTAGCAAATATACTGCAAACTGGAACTATTGATAGGGATATCCATTACACTTCTGTTTCGTAGACTTTTGTTATTATATTAGGGCAGTAAACACTGTGAGTTAACTGGCAGACTGGAAAGTTAAATATAGAGGTACTGGAGACTTATTCAGGTTTTACTGCCACTCAAAGAAAATGTATATGATATGACATTGATTTGATCTTCTTACGGAAACGTGACATGAAAAACAAAGCGTAATTTTACCTTTGCCGCTTTGCTAAACCCCCTTCCTCACACAACCCTACACCTATGTCATTATGTATAAATCAAGGAACTGAATACCAGTACCATGTAACGACATGTGGCAAGGCGTTTTGAAACGTGTAATTTGAGTCTTTTAAGTAAAATTTCATTTCTCCAAATTTTTAAATATATATAATAGTATATAAATATGGAACTGGATTTGTATGCAATTCTTTAGGTTCACACTTAACATTTTTGTATTATTATTTCATATTGTAAAAACAAAATACATGAAAATGTCACCCTGACTTAAGCACTGCCTAACACAATTGCTTAGTTGCCGGCCCTGGATGTGACAGTATTTTTTAAAGCATTAAACAGGCCACATTAATCTCCAAAATTAACCAGTTAACTTTTCCAGTCCAAATTTGAATGCTTTTTTTAATAGTTTTTAAATAATAGCACTTCAACACTTTTACATCCACTCCTTGCTGCATGTGTGTGTCCTCATTTTCCCAGCTAATCTCTATTAGATCACTAACAACAGTTGCAAATCTAAGAGGGAGCTCCTGAATGTGACAAGGAACATGAAGCTGACTTGCACCATTGCAGCGTTTTTATGTATGGCCTTGGGCAGAAGAAGCAAAAGTTCCATGATGTTAGACTGGGAATGCGATGTGTGACGTGAGCTTGAGGACTCTACTGCTATGCAACTGACTATACTTGAATGCATACTTTAGGTAAATCTGGGGATTCCATCATGAGGTAATGCAAGAAATCATCACGGTGCGAAAACAACATTCGGTTTCACTGTGGTTTGAGTTGAGGAAAGAAAGATGTTAAAAATAAAAATTCCTCGCATTTTGATGCTGTTACAAAGGTGCAAAAAAAAAAATGCCATTACAATGGATAATATATGACGCTTGTATTGCCTATGTAAGAAATGGATGAAGAGAAGAACCATGAAGTCATTCTATGTCAGCATTTTAGTTTTACGATATGCTTCATCACATCGAACCGTTCATCAAACATCGAAGCACGCAGATTGATCCTGTTGGAGCTGCAAACTTGTCATCAAATACTGATAGTAAACAATGATGCTAACTTCACCTACCAAAAGTTGAACACACACACCACCATATTTTTTCTGGTACTGCAACGCACATGCACATTGTAAATTTCAGACAATGTGCTCAGAGGACACGTTAAAAGAACGCTGAGAACGCGTGATAGCCATAACACGTGTGTGTAAGCATTCTGAGTGTGAAGTATACGTGGTCCTAAGAGGACGTGACATCATTATTCTTCTGGTTGGTCATCCTCTGTTCTGTTCTGAAGGGAAAAAGGGAGAATGTGTTAAAAGCAGCACCAGCCCATGGTTTGAAGGAACATTGCATTCTTTGTAAGACCCTTGAAAAAGTCCCTAAGGGCATTTGTCTGACCCTTTATATACAGGAGATAAGGAGAGGGTAAAATGGTGCTTGGCTGGATGAAAATCAATGTCACCATAAATAGGAATTGTACTGTATATTTCTGTAGAAATTCATAACTACAATTGTACAGCATCATGTTACACACCAACAAACAACTAACAGTAGGCATCAGTCTCCTCTTCACATTTTAATGTGACCAGCAGTTACTTTTTCATATTTTTTTCTTGTTGCTTACTTATCATTCAGGGAATTCAACTTTAAAGTTGTTCAGTGCTCTGCTAAAAATACTGTCTATTTCTGTGGCATATTGTAGTTCAAAGGTATGTAGTTTAAATATTGCAGTGGTGGGCATTATCTGAATATTGAATTTCATTAGAAAAAAGGTAAAAGGAAAAGGTATTTTGCAAATCAAACTTATTAATTTAGGGTTGTATGATGTAAGCTAGTTAGTGTGTGTACATACATACAATGTACATGCATATACAGTGTTATTTGAAAAACAGTGATTTAACACTAATTCTTTATGAGTAATGACCAAAGACAGCCTTGGTATTATTCCCTCTATTGTTTATGTGTAAGTTTCCTGACGCTTTTGTGTTTTTTTGGGGATTCCCCTGACAGTCTTATGTACTAGCCAAAAAATAAAGAAGCTAAGCTGAGTTAACTGTGATTTTAAAAGAGCCAGGTGTATATTTATAGTTAACATAGCTGTCTTACAATTTTAGAATCTTTTATTTACATTCTGACATGTAGACTCTGTAATTTCCTCATTCTTCTGTGCCTGTTTCTTTTTTTTCTCCAGGATATTTCACTTTACATTCATATCCTATAGATGTGCAGGTTTGGTTGATTGGTGGCTCCAACTTAGCTTAATATGGTGAAGGGTAGACTTGTCTTTCACTGTACTTTGCAAGGAATTCTCTTGGTAGAGACCTGCACTCTGTGACCCTGTGTTAGAATAACAGAGTTTAGAATATAAATAAATAACTGAATATGGTCATGTATGTGAGAAGAGTTTAGAAAATAAATGAATAACTGAATGTGGCTGTGTATGTGAGAATGGTCTTTAATCAACATACTTCCTGTCAAGACTGTTTTCTGCATTGTAGGTATTGCTGCCAGCATCATCTCCCGCCTCCAGTCCTAGGGATGTGTAGTATATGTATTTTCAATGCCTACTCCAAAAGTACTGTATGTGAACACTTAGTTTCCATATCTTAAACAAATAATTAAGAACAATTTTATCTGAATAATATCTAAAAAAAGAAGTTAGTATTGTATACATGAGTATAAGTAGATGAATTACTTTGTAAGGCACAATAATACATGGGAGAAATATGAGTAAAAACTACATATGAAAATTGTCCACAATGCTGCTGATATATTTTTTCATCCATCCATTTTCTAAAAATTCTTATCCTGGACAGTATCATGGGGTAGTTGGAGCCTATCCCACTAAGCAAGACATTCAGGCAGGAGCAGCCCCTGGACCAGGCATCAGCCCACTGCAGGATGAACACACACACAGGACATTGTCAATTCACCAGCATTGCACATGTCAAAAAGAAAAACAGTAGAAGTCATGTCTGAAAATGCTTTGTGTTTGAGGCAGAAGAATTTCAGACCGTGATTGTGGGAATTGTGCTTATTAATAAAAAAGCCAAAACACACACATAGGCTTTTGTCATTGCCACTTTATCCCATTATGGAGTTAGTTCAGAAATATATTTGTGGGTGTTTTGAAAGTACAATGATATAACCAATCAGATTCAAGTTGCAATCATTTAAGGTGTGTCATGCATTTGTAAAAGCAGATAAAATGATGTAGAGATTAATTTATTTTTAATAAAGTCTCCTACACAGTCCTGATAAAGTTGCAGAGGATTAACACTTATTCCCTGATTGTAATGTGCATGTCTACAAATGTCCATCCAGCATTCATCCATTTTCTGAATGGTGTATACAGTTCATGGGGAAACATCACACGCTTTCTCAATTGTACATATAAAATTATGGGAAACTGTACATTGGCTACACTAACAACAGTTCCAGCAAATAAAAATTGAGGTAAGTTTCATAAGAAGTAGCTATTGAACTTTTCTACACCTGTGATGAAATGAACTGCCCCATTTATTTACACCAAGATAAAACGTATGTAGAGTTTCAAAATTACAAAGTAGGAGTTTGTGATATGTATCATCTAAGATATAATCTTAATTTTTGTTTTAAGGATGTGTGAGCTGAAATTATCAAGTATGCCACTCACTTTGCCAAAAACATTCAAAAACACGTCTTGAAAGTTCACACATTCACTGTTTCATGTAACCTAACAGGATAGACTGCTGTGCGTGTGCAAAGCAAGTGTATAGGCATGCACAGTCAGCACATCACAAGTTGAGCTAGCGTAGCAGCCTAAAATGAGTGACAAACTATACCGGGAATAAAATGGCATTAAAATCAATGTCACTAGATTCAATTTCAAAACATGGATAATCCTCACTTGCGTGGAGGTAGTTTGGCTTTGAAAAGACTGATGTTGTTCAACGGACAGCAATCAGCAAAATATGTCAGAAATCAGTTGACGTTAAAGACAGCTTGAAAACTAACTTGCTTAACCATCTACCGAACTAACCATCACACAGAATATGAAGAATATGAAAAGCTTCAGGAGTCAGCTGTCCATGACAGGTCTAAACCACCCAAGGTACAAGCACAAAAACACAATCAGCAAACTTTACTGGAATCATTCTGCTAAAAAGTGCCGTCACCAGCTACTCACAAAAAATCTGGTGCCCATTCAAGTGGTTGGGAGGGATTGTTTCAGACAACTTTTGAATAGACCAAAGATAGATACTGCCTGCCCTAAAATATTTCAGTCAAACAGCTCTGCCTAAATTGTATGATTCATGTCGCCAAACTCTGACCCATAAACTGCAGAAGGTTTCACATTTTGTTACAACAATGGGTTTGTGGTCAAATCAAACATCCAAGCTATACCTCTCCTTGACAGTGAATTTCATAGATACAATCTGGCAACTGCAAAGTTACTGTTTGCAAACATCCTACTTCCCAGACAGGCAACTTCATTGCAAAAGGTCTGAAAGATGCTGGCATCATGGTCACTACGAGAATACTGCATAGGCACATAGGCTTCATATTGCCACTGGTGAGTAAATTGGGTTCCTCTATAAATTGCAGTTTAAATGAAAAGGATCTAGTATGGAGCCCCATAGGTCTCAGGCAAAAAACAATCAGTTTTTTTTTAATTATTAATGTGTTTGAACAAATTATGTAATTTGTTCGAATGGATTATTTTTATTTTTGTAAGAAACCTATACCTATCTGGCGCAATATTTTTCACATGACTTCTTGGTCGCTTGTCCTCAATTCCAAAGTACATTTTTTCTTTCATTATTTAAAACACTAGGGGGCTTTGCCCCCTGCTTGCTTCGCTAGAAACCCCCATTCCCCCAACCCAGGTGCGCAACGCACCAGCCACTTCATGTCTCGCGTTGTGAAGAGGGGGGCTGAACGCATGCTAAGGAGATGCAGTCGATCCTCCGAAACCCCCTCTTAAACGGTTATACAATGGGAAACAAATATTTTTTTTTACCTTCTCTTTGCTCGATCAGCTGTTGGCTTGCTGCTGCTGCTGTCGTGTAGTGCTTCAAATATTTCAAAGCCTGTACAGCAGCTGTCCTTTAGTCTCACTGCCTTGTCTTGAGGGATGTTAAAGTGTCTCAGAGAAAATCACGTCTCGTCTCCTTCCAAGCCTTCCAAGATTTTCTTTTATAATAGAGAGACTTGCACAGATCCTCGCTTCTTCACCCCGCTCCATCCCACCCTTTTTTTTTGCAGAAGTTGTAGCAGGTGATGACACCACAAGAGTGTAATTGCAGACCGCAGAACCTATGAGGTCAGTCCCATAACGCCGCAACATCACAAAACACCCTAAACGTCAGTCAAGAAATGTCCATTGCATGTACCCATTACACCAGATTAGGGTTGTGGGAGGGTTATCTAACTCAAAGAGCATTTCATGACTAATGTTGTGGGCATTACCTGGCTTTTTTCATAGGTACTGCCGGCTGTAGTTAGACCCATCTCGATAACTCAAGGGATGGAGCAAAAAAGAAAAAAAGGCTTTTAACAGCTATTTCAAAAATACACAGCAATTCAGAGAAGGTGAGTCTCTGAACACTGACACTGAAAAAAAGAACAAGAGCTACTTGATACTTGAGGGGAACAATGATGTAAATCCACTTGAGTGGTGTAAACCATAAGAAGTGCACTTCCCCAAATTGGGAAATGTGCAAAAAAGTACCTGTGCATCCCTGCCTCAAGCAGCCCTTCTGAGAGGGTTTTCAGCACTAAAGAAAATGTAACATGTAACTGTGCTGCTTTGAAACCAAATGCTGTGGATAGGCTGGTGTTTCTGTCACACAGCTTGTAGTTTCCTCAATAAAATTTTATAATTATTTTTTCTGATATCTTTTTGCAATATTGGACAGAACCTAGCAATTTAGGACAGAAATTAGTAATTCCTTTGAAAATTTTATAGGTTTTTTTTTTGTATCTTCAATATATGACAGAACTTATTCACAAACTCTATAGTTTTTCTTTCTGTGCAGTATTTGACAGAACATGGGATTTTTACACCATAGTACAGTATGTGAGAGTTTTTTTCTTGCTTGTATGGTGCACAATTCACCTTACAGCAGAGTTGTTTATGCAGACTGTAATGTTCATGTGCTGTAGTTCAATTATGATTAGTATTTTATTCCCTTAAGGTAAGTGACTGTTAAAAATGCTCTCATCATAATAGTTTTATTGGTCTAAGTGCAATTTTTGTGTAAATCCTGCTTTTCATTTTGAAATGGCTTACTTATATTTGCACTGTTTGATCTCAGTAATACTTTGACTGGTGATTGTAATTTCTTTTGTTATTTTATTTTAGTTTTAAGTAATTACAACAAAGTATTTTTATGGTCCCGACAGTTTTCCCATATGACACGAGTCTATAGAAATCTTACTACGAAGTACATTCAGCAGATCCTTTCATTACAACAAAGTGCCCAAATGACCTTGCAATGCCTGAATGAATCATTCCCAGAGCAATTAGTTCTGTGGTTGCAGCTCAGTTGTACACAACGATCCCCAAACAGAAACATTGTAAAAATTTCTTTCTTCAAACTTTGCTTATACTGTTTTTGTGCTGTTTTTGTTTTCTGTGGTTTTCAGTGATACCTTTTGCTTATTGCTCGTCAACACTTGAAAAACGTACATTGGAATTTAACTTAGAAATGGCAGACACGAAAAAATGATAACAGTTCATATTAGAAAAAAAAGCTTTACATTTTTGCAGCTCTCGATTGCAGCAAAAAGAAAAAAGATGTTGCCAGTGAATTCGAAATTTCGCCATCGACACTGTCAACTTTCTTAAAGACCACCAACCAATTTCTGACATATTTTGCTGATTGCTGTCCATTGAGCAACATCAGTCTTTTCAAAGCCTAACTACCTGCACGCAAGTGAGGATTATCCATGTCTTGAAATTGAATCTAGTGACATAAATTTTAATGCCTTTTTATCCCCTAGTAGTTTGTTTGCTCACTCATTTTAGGCAGCTATGCTAGCTCAACTTGTAATGTGCTGACTGTGCATGCCTATACGCTTGCTTTGCACACGCACAGCAGTCTATCCTGTTAGGTTACATGAAACAGTGAATACGTGAACTTTCAAGACATGTTTTTGAAAAAAAAAAGAAGAAACATCTTGGGTTGCAAACATATGCGAACTGCTACATTTGAAGACGTCAAAAAAAAATGTTTTTATGTGGTTCAGTGATGCTCAATCAAGAAACATTCCTATTAATGCGACACTCATTCAAGAAAATATGAGGTTTCTAAACTCTCTTGGGACCTCCGTAAACGAGACAACATGCCAAAGAGTGTCCCAAAGTGCAATCACCGCATCTATGGAAGACTGTTTATCTGTTGCCGGGGCAACAGCAGCCTCACAGCTCTGCTGCATCTCTCTGCCAAAGCAAACAGAAAAGAACATTTTAATGTAACAGGATTACTTAGCCACTAACCTGGTCACGACCCCGCCTGACTGCTGTGTCTGTTTATAGGAGAGTGGTAGACAATAAATAACAGTGCTATTCCTGTTTCAGGCTGAATAAAGCTGAAAATAAAAGGTTGAGTTGTGGTTTATTTTTAGGGTAGACCAGAAGGGGTGGGTCCAGTAGAGTAGAATCCAGAAGCGAAGTCAGCGGTGGAAGGATCTGCAGGGAGAGAAAGGATTAGGGCACAGGGCCAAACCCTGCTTCAGCAAGTAATTACACTCATTCAAACCCATAAGTGCTGAAACATATAGCGTGTAAAAATCACCAATTCTCTGTTGCATAAAAGAGTTCCAAATTACCTTTGCTAGAATCATCAGCACAAGAACTGTGTGTCAGAAGCTTAATGAAATGGGTTTCCGTGGCTGGACAGCTGCAGACAAGTCTAATATTTCTATGCTTAATGCCAAGTATTGGCTGGAGTGGTGTAAAGCACATTGCCATTGAATTCTGGAGCAGTGGAAACATGTTCTCTTGAGTGATGAGTCATACTTCACTATCTTGTAATTTGATGGATTCATCTGGGTTTGGTAGATGTTGGGAGAATGCTATGTTCTTGACTGCTTGACAGTACCTACTGTAAATTTTAGTGGAGGAGGGATAATGTACTGGATAATTGGGCTTTTTTTAAGGGTTTGGGCTAGACCCCTTGGTTCCAGTAAGGTTTACTGTTAATGTTACAGCATTCAAAGGCATTTTAGACAATTGTGCACTTCTATCAGTGTGGCAACAGTTTGAGGAAGGCTTTTCTCTGTTCCAGCATGACTGTGCCACTGTGGACAAAGGCAGGTTCAGAAAAACAAGTTTGGCATGAATTAAACCAAGTGGCATTCACGCAGTCTTGACCTCAACCCTATGTAACACCACTGGGATGAACTGGAATGTCGATTGAGAACCAGATGTTCTTGTCTAACATAAGTACCTGAACTCACTAAAGCTCTTTTGGCTGAATAAGTACAAATTCCCATATAATCTTGTGGAAAGCCTTCCTAAAAGAGTGGAGACAGTTAAAGTCACTAAATGTTGGTGAAGGAGCAGATTGCCAATCTGTTTTGGAATGGGATGTCCAACAAACTTATACAGGTGTGATGGTCAGGTGTCCACAAACTTTTGGCCTTATAATGTATGTTTAAAAAAAATTCAAGGGGTGTACTTACTTTTTCACATGACTGTTGTATCCACAGGGAATAAAATAAACAGGCAACTTTGACCTCTATTTGCACATATCAAACAAAATATTGTTAATCTTTTTAACTGACTTCTGGTTAAGTCAGATACATAACTACGTACATAGCAAAAGCCCACCATACCTGCAACCTGAACAGAAAATTACATTAATGCATCAAAGTTACAAATTCAAATCAAACTTGTCTGCTTCTCAGATTGCTTGTGTATGACCATAAGAAGACATACATTTAAGTTAAATGCTGCGTAAAAATAGAGTATTGCAATTATGTGCTGTTCTAAAATAATGTTCTGCCTTTAGTTTGGTTATTTATTTTCACTAAATTTTTTCATGGATTTTGAGGACATACCCAAAAAATGAGTGAAGAATCATTTACTATCTTTTTACTTTGTCTATGATAAGACAATTGTGTATACAAATACATCCATCCATTTAAGAACATGCTTAATCTTGTTTAGAGCACCATCAGTCATAAGACAGGAAGTAGCTTTTGGTCAGGTTATCATTCCAGTGCATTTACACAAACACCTGTTTAGAGTGTCACTCATTAGCCCTAGCTCTAAACTTAACATAACCCTCACTGGTTCAATAGAGAGAGAAAACTAACAGAGAGAATCTGGCCTCAAAAGGTACAAGCATGTTCTTTAACATGCTAAAACACGAGGTGACCTTGGTAAAAACATAAAAATAAAAAATCCCAAATTATTATTGCAGAATGCCTGTGCATCTCTGGGCACCTAAGGGATCAGAAACAACAGCTTAATTTTAGAATTAGTGATGGAGTCCATTGTAACCCTCTTTTTCTCTAACCTAACCTAACACATATTTTAGATGTGGAAGGAAAGTACTTGGAAAAACAAACACACAGAGAATATTCAAACTACATGTAGACAGCGTCTGGGCTAGAGATTTAGAGCTAGAACTTTGAAGCTGTGAAGCAGCAACAACATACCCTCTTTTCAAACAAATTTAAATAACACAACAACAGCAAAATCCTTTACTTCTTTTATTTTCACCAAACTACTGAGAAAAATTCTATATAAAAAGCAATCTCTTTCATTGCCAGGAAGGATAATAGTAGGTTAATCTAGGTAACACCTTGGCAATAAATGAGGAAAGGTGTGAAGTGTATTCCTGCTATTGATGTGATAGAGCACCCCTAGTAATAATATGTTTAGAAAATTCCCTTGTTTTTGTTGTCTCATCCTAACTTTCCCCTGACATGCTTTATTGTATTAAAATAAAAGTATAATTATACCAGTATTCTTCTTTTCTGATTCTAATTTCACTAGCGAGAAATAATACTTCGCCTTCATTTAGCACAATTATACTGTCATGACTTGAGTAAAAAAAAATAGTGCAATAAAAAGGATTTAGGGTGTTGTGCAGTTGTAGTGTATGGAAACTTGTACACCAAGTAGGTGCACACCATTTACTACAGTGCTGGAAAGACACAATCATAGATTTCATTTATTTATTCCTGTAAATCATTCCTTTGCTTAACTGGAGAAATGTATTAATGATTACATGGAATAATGTAATGCATGCCCTGATGCTTGCCTACAGAGTAGACAATGGTCAGCACCTGTGTACAGTATATGGAGACATTGGTGAGGTGCTATAATCCTCACCCACTCAGGTCTGCCATTGAACAGCATCTGGTGATGTCGCCTCTGAGTGCTATCAAGTCTCAATCCATATTCTTTTCCTGTGAAATTCCTAGTTGGGGGAATGAGCTGCCCACTTCCATCCAAACTGCTGACTCCCTCAATGTATTTAAGTAGGAATTGAAAACCCACCTGTTCTATGAATATCTGCCTAATTGATTGGGAAAAAAACTCAATGATCTTTCATATTGTTGGTTGATATGTTGTTACATTAAATGTGATTGTTTTATTGATTATTAATCTATGATTGTAAATGTATTAGTTATTACATCTTTCACTTGTGGTAATCAACTTTTGTTACCTGACCTATTACACTTGCTGAACAAACAGGCCCTAGCCTAATGTTACTAGATTATATTTACCTCTTTTGTAAGTCACTTTGGAATAAAGGATCTGTCAAGCAAATAAATACAAATATAGTGAAATATTTTTATCTTCTGAAATTATTAACATAAATTTGTTTATTTGAGATGTGATTAGAGAACAAAAGGTTAATGGGGAAGAGCAAATCATGTAGTGCTGAAGTGCACTATAATAGAGGTGTACATGATAAGACCAAGAGGAAGGCCATAAACACATACTATAGATAAAGGTAACAGATGAAATGAGAAAAATGTGTCTTACCCCCTGTATGCACCAGAATATGGAGGAAGATAATTTGTGGGGAAATCAGCTATCCCAATTAAACTTCAGTAAGTTGTTTTTTTATATCTTTTATGTACTAACAGTCTAGTTCAACTGATGCCTTTTTTGTTCATTTTTGATTTGGTAAGTTCTATTTTGTCTACAGTAGTTACAGTACGTATCCTGTGTCAATTTTATTTATTACTTAGTTTCTCTTTGCGTTTTGATTGCCTTGTTGGCAACTCCTATTGCCTCATGTTTTGCTTTGCTCTTTTGAGAATTTCGTTGTGTTTTTTCTTTTTGTTATAAATCCTTTTTTTTATTTTCCCTCTTTCTTTAGTTGCCCTTTTATTTACAAGCCATAGTTTCACAGTAACCCTCTCTGTTATGGGACATTTTGAATATTTTGGGACATCGTAACTTTTGAATTCAAAGGCCCATTTGGCCTGGTGTAAGCCATAGCCAGTCAGTGAAGTATGAACTTGGGCTACTTAGGAGGGGACTTTTTCCGGGCAAGTTCTGGCCAGCTCCTTGTTTTATTTTTGGAGGTCTCACACCACTTTGGGCATTTTATGTGTTGCACTTATAACAATAAATGGGAAAACCCTACTAATATTTCAAGACAATAAAGGCTTTTGTTACTGTCATTTTTATCTCATTATGGAATTACCGCAGAAATTGCAATACATGATTTGTGCTGATTTTGAGAGCATGATGAGGTAACCAATCAGCTGTGATTTACAATCATTTTAACCTCTAGTGTCTTTTTGAATGATGGAGTTAGAAATGATAGATAGATACAGAAGAGAGACAGAAACCAATCTTGGATAAGGTTCTACACTCATCCACACTCAAACATACTCATATGGCACCATCAGATAATGAAACCTGTATCCAGTGAAAACTCCACAACTAGGCTGTGCCAGGAGATGACAAGACTGTTACTTGTGGTGCTCCAGTGTTGCTCACATCCATATCAAAGACACAGTCCTTGGGTTTCTCAAACTGTAGTCTTCTGCACAGTTAGTCTATTATTCAGGACTCCTTAGGTGTGTCCACTTGCACAATCCTGAGGGATGTTTGGTGTTCTTAGTGCACTGTGAATGACTGGTGTTGGTGGTGCCTCCAGTTATGACCAACAGGAGGTACTACCAAACAAAAGTAGGATGAGTCAAGACCCTGATTATTCAAATTAACAGGAAACTTCCATAAGAATTTTGAGAATCCCCAAAGTTTAGTAATGGCACTATAAACCCCCTGTAAAGCCACTGTATTTCTGTGGTACAGACATACTGGAGCACAAGGGGTTGCTAGAAGGAGCTCCTTAAAGGTAGCTTTAGGGTTTCAAAATGATATGTGGAACTCCACATGTAATTGCTCACTGTAAAAAAATGTGTGAAAACGCATTAAGTAACTTTTTTCTCACTTTTCAAGTTAGGTCAGCCTCTGAGCATTTTGTTCAACATAATTAAAACTTAATTGGCTCAACAAGCTGTGAAAGTTGACAAGGTTATGAACATGTTTAGTCTTGGTTCTTTAAAAATCATACCATAATTCAAGTTACTGTATGCCAACTCATAAATTTAAGTGTATGTAAACCTATTTTGGATATTAGGTGTTTAAACTCTAAAACAATAAAATCAGTTATATTATATTGTTTTGTTAGGGTTACGAATTCTAAATACAAATTTCTGTTTTGCTACTACATTATATCATTTTTATAAACCTGAATACACATGAGGGAATGAGAACTGTAGACATATCAAGGTATACCTTTATTATCATTAAGTACACATGTAAAATCTTATTTTTTTTTAATCAAAAGACACAAATATCAAGACCACAGGCAGGTAAAGTAGAAGTCCATGTGCTTTATTATCTTCTTTCAACTACACCCTCTTTTGGTATACAATCAACAAATGCCAACTGTAAAATAATAATATTTAAATATGGCTTCTTAACCTTCTTAATGTTACATTACTTAAACAATTAAAAAATTAATGTAAACATTTTATAAAATTCCTGTTTCTTAAATAATCTAAATGAAAAGTATTGTCAGAAGAAACAAGTAATCTATAAACATAAAATTCTTTACTGCATTCACAACTATCCTCATTTTAAGAGATTAAGATTCTCTCTTTTGTCTTCTCCCCCAGAAACAACTGGCAACAAAGGTACATATGAATGTCGCCTCAGTGTTTTATAAAAGGTACAACTGAGCCTGTTCTAGACACATCTACTGTTTACTGCCTGAATGGCTATTGGCCTCTCATGTTAACCTCCATGGTGATTAAGTGTCTAGGGAATATAGCAGATATCAGCACTTTGGCCTGATTTGATTCAATATTGATTTTATCTAGACTGAATTAGCATGCACTAGTATAATTGAAATGATGGCTTTTTTAGAAATTACTTAGCCATTCAAAGAGAACATTAATATAATGTGACAAATTTCAGTAGCACTTTATTTGAAGAGTGTCTACATAGTAATTTCATAACACATTGTGATGTGTGAATCACTGTCTCGCACCCCAAAACACGAGGCTGAGTCTCAGTACTTTAGCAAAACCAACTTTATTCCTCTTGAAACAGGAACAGAACAGTTATTTATTGTAGCAGGATCTATCACTCTCCTATACACAGACAGAGAAGTCAGACTGGGCTGTGGCCACGTAATACTGCTCCCTGCATTTATAATGTTCCTTGCATCAGCCATTGATGACAGGCGCTTATAGCGTGACTGTGATTAGCTCAAATTTGCCTCCGTGGCGCTCTGCTGCAGCGCTACAAGCCTGTGGTTGCCCCAGCAATGGACAAGCAATCTTCCGCGGACGTGGCAATTGTGCTTTGGGCCGCACTTTGGCATGTCATCCTGTTGGGGGAGGGGCAAAAGAGTTTAGAAACCTCACATCCGACCCCCCCGTCCAAGCTGGTGCTCAGCGAGGCGGGAGAGAATGTCAGCATTGGTGTGTGCAGCCCCTGGACGGTGGCGAACATCAAAGGCAAAAGTCTGCAAACTAATAGACCACCGAGTGAGCCGGGCATTTATATCCTTCTGTTTGTACAGCAATTGCAGTGGGGTCTAGTTAGTCACTGGGGTAAACCGTCGTCACCAGAGGTAGTAATGGAGGGCTTCCACCATCAACTTAATCACCAAGCACTCCTTTTCAATAGTTGAATAATTATGCTCCCTGGTAGCAGCTTTCTGCTGAGAAACGTGATGGGGTGTTCTTCCCCCTCACAACATTGTGAGAGCACCGCTCCTAAACCGAAAGCGCTAGCATCTGTTTGCAGAATAAATTCCTTCAAAAAGTCTGGAGAGAAAAAAGAACCGGGAACGATGATAAAGCGGCTTTTAGGTCTGAGAAAGCTCTCCCACAGGCATTGGTCCAGATAACACTACGATTCTTTCTTCCCTTGTCAAGTCAGTGATGAGGGTTGCTCGATGTGCAAAATTGGGAATGAACAGGAGGAAAGACACTACCATATCGCAGGAGGTTGGATCATCATGGGCTACCCACCGAATCATCTGTTTTAGGGTTTTATTAAATTGTTTAGTCAGGCCATTCATCTGCGGATGATAAACTGTGAAGTATAACTGCTTAATTCTGAATGTTTCGCATAGTTGCTTCATGATGCAAGACATAAAGGGTGTGCCCTGATCAGTGAGAATCTTGTGAGGGATACCAATATGTGTGAACATATCCAAGAGTGCCTTTGCAAGCATGGTTACTTCTGTGTATCTTGGGTGGGTATCATATACTGAAAGCCACTTTTACTCCTGGGAACAAGTCTCACATGCTCGGGACCCAGCAACTGCCACCTGCCACCAAAATGGCTGAGAAACACTGCTTTAGGCATATGTGTCTGTATGACTAGCTCTGCTCTCTGGGCTGCCTGTTTCCTGCCCTGTGCCCAGGGCTGCCAGGAAAGACATTGTCTCCATGACCTAACACAGCACTGGAAGAAACTGGTATGAAAATGTATTTATGTACTTAGCTTAGTCCAGATGTGAAATGCAAGAGTAAAACAACAACAACAACAAGGAAAATAAATACATAAACACAATAAACTGCTGTGGAGTAAATGCAACAGATGGTGATCAGTGTAGTCATGCCCTCATTAGCTACACTGGGAATTAATGGGGGCAAAGCCTACATACCAGAATTGAGAAATGAGAGATGTAGATGCAGCTCTTCATGCAGCATGCAGTTTCTTTTGTTGATGAAATGCATCTAACCTGCAATGAGATCATGGAGGCAGGGGAGACTTAGGATCCAGTTAAAATAAAGTGAGTACTGACTTGAGGTGGCAGAGACCTCCCTTTGGGCACTGACTGGAGGTGGAAGGACATAGCTGGAAGCGCGGCCGAGTTCAGGTGTGAATACGCTCACCTGGAAGAAGAGCTCTGGTCAGCAGGGCCAATAGAAGTTACACAAATAATTCATTGCTGGCGTTTTAGTTCAGAAAGGAGCCAATATAAGTTGTGCAGGTGCTGTTCACTCAGTGAGTATGAGCATCCTTCATTGGGGGTCTGGAGTAACAAAAGGAAAGGGAGAGAAAGATGCTGCTTGGGATTTTTAATTGTTTGTTTATTATTGTTAATTTATGACATTTACTTTTCATGCAATGTTTTGAGCACTTATTTATTGAAATTTAATTGCACTTTAGACACTTATCTATGGTAATAAAAACAAACATCGCACTGTTTGACATCTGGAACTCTGTTGTTGTTGTTTCTCACTCGCTTCTGGTCCATCCTTGGTTTATGAGCTACTAGAGTGAACAACTGAGTGTCGGGTATACTGCCGACAGTTAATCCTTGACAGCAGACATAGATGGTTCATTGTTTGAACCCTTGTAGTTAGGGATGTCACAAGAACCAATACTTTGGTACTAAGTTGATATTAAAGTTCCAAAAAAAGTAACAATATTAGCATTTTCACAGTATTAGTATTACCGAATGAAATGTGTGACTGCAAGTAGATGAATTACTCAGGAAAGCACAGTAATACGTGAGTAAAAACTACACATGAAAGTGACTCACACTGGTGATGCTACAGCACTGCATGAACACATGTCTAGAATAAGAACAGCAAAAGTCATGTATACAAGTGCTTTTTGTTGGAGGCAGGAGAATTTCATTATGCGATTGCTAGAATTGTACGTATATATGGAAGCAAAGGTCTGTGATATGGTTTGCATATTTGCAGCTATAGATCCACAAAGGTTTTGACAGTCTACCAGGTGTCATCATCAGAGGAAAATTATTAGACATTTTCAAAGGCAATATATAGCAAGTCAGGGGAGGGGTGGGTGAGAATTAATAAGGTGAGGTTGGGAAGATACGTTTTTTTTCTCCCAAAAACGAGGCTTTCCTTATTGACACTTTAACCCCGTTACAGAGTTACTTAGGAAATAGATTTGTGTGTGCTTTGAGAATGCAATTATGTGACCAGTAACCTGCAATGGAATATCAGTTTTTGCTGTGAATGTCATTTCACAGCTATTGGTATTGAATACAAAATTTATGGCATTGTGATATCCCTACTTGTAGATGTACTTTATGCTCTTCCTTTAGTGCTTAACTTTTCTTTAATACAATTTGTCTTATTTTTATACTTTTTGACATCCTTTTATTTCATTTGGTTCATGGATGGCTCATGAGCACCCCCTACAGTGCACTATAGAAAATAAGTGATCATCCTGAAGCAAATAAAATATAGCCCTTGGATCACTATAACACACACACACACTTCACTGAAAATGAAAAATTTATGCACTAGGCTCTATCAAAAGGAGGAATTTAACTAGCAGTGTAATTTAATGAACGGTTTATTTACAGTTGCAAAGCAATCACCAATCTTAATTTAGGTTCCACTACTTAGCAAGATGGGGGTTAAATCTTGTCACTGGTCACTACCAGTGTAGAGTTTGTCCTGTATGTTTTTTCTCTGGATAGTGCCATTTTCTATTCACATCCAAAATGTTAACTATCCCAAGTGTCACAACATGTTAAGTTAATTGCCAATTTCAAATTTCTCTGCTGTTTATGGGAATACACCAGGAGGTTTGTGTTTGCGTTTTTTTTCTCCATACTCCTTAAATAAATGAATTCAAACTGTTTAAAAAGTCTTCATATTTTAATTATTGTGAAGTTTTTTTTGTTTTTTTTTAATTATGACATTGAAGTGATGGAGTGGCTGTTTTTTTTTCCTTATCTGCTTCTTAACCCTAGGTTGACTGGTGATGTATAATATGCCCCAATAACGTACTCCTTGGCAAGTTGATCTAACAGCTAGGGTGCTACACATGATTTTCTTAACAAATCAAGTAAAATACTACATAGAACAGGATGTGATCATGCTATTATTTATCTTGATTTTCAGAAATCATTTGATGAGGTGTCACATAAGAAGTCGGGTATCAAACTAAAAGAAGTGGGAGTTCAGGATGTTGTTAGTAGATGGATACAAAATTGGATCAGACTCACGAGCAGAGGGTTATGGTGCAAGGAACTGTATTGGAATTGGCTGACATTAAGACTGGTGTTCCACAGGGGTCAGTGCTGGGGCCACTGCTATTTTTAAATATATATAAATGATTTGGATAGAAATATAAATAACAAGATGGTTAAGTTTGCAGTTTATGCCAGCCTTGGTGGATTGGCAAATAATCTAGAATCTGTTCAATCATTACTGAAAGACTTGTACAGCATACATGCTTGGGCAGATTAGTGGCAGATGAAATTTAATTTAAGTAAATGTAAAGTATTACATGTAGGAAGTAAAAATGTTAGGTTTGAATACACAGTGAGAGGTTTGAGAATTGAAAGTGCACCTTATGAGAAGAATTTAGGAGTTGTAGTGGATTCAACACTATCAACTGCCAGAAAGTATTCAGAAGTCATTAAGAAGGCTAGCAGAATGTTAGGTTATTTGGAATCACTAAGGGGCTTTGCCCCCTGCTCGCTTCGCTCGCCAACCCCTGTGTTTGGTTAATCGGATATACAATTTTAATTTATTTTTTATTTGGAATTGTTTCAATTTCATTATTTGCACTTTTACTTTAAAGCTTCATTAAAAACAATATTTTTTGGAGACGCATTGTGACAATGCAACGTATAACTGCCCATTAGTGAATATTGTTTCTGTTTCTCTAATAAATAATCCAACTTTTTCTAACGTTTGTCCCTGTGATGTATTGATTGTCATAGCAAAAGCTATTCTCACAGTAAACTGTAAACATTTTAAAATGAATGGCATATCACAATCTCCTTTGGTGTGTAATGTTATCCACGGAATATATACATTACCTTTCTTTCTGCCTGTTAAAATTTGCATTGCTTCTCCGTGATCATAAATATACACCTGACCGAATTGTGTATTCTTTGAAATTCAACTTGTCGTTGCTTTAACTGTTGCGGGACCACACATTCTCATAGCGTATGGTCTATTATTGTGTAAATCCATGTTTTGTGCATAAGAATGATGCGAATGCGAAAAGACTCTACTCTTTGCCTTTTATTTCTGACCTCGATTTGTCCTGCTCTTTTTTCAGTTACACCTGGTTCCGATGATTAATCACCTTTTGTTTTGCGGTAATGCGATCTTTTCTATCTTTTCTTTGACACTGTAGCGACTGACATGATAAAGTGTCACAAAAGTTTTACTTGAACAATCTCTGACTTCGTAACCCCAAACACAACTTTCTAACACCCTCTCCAACCCCTCATCCCCCGCTTCTCGCCCCCCCACCGCATCAATCAATACCCCGCTATCAGTCTCATGTTCAACGTCCACATGTCTCTTGGCACCAAGTCTCATGTTTACGGTCCCCGTGAGACGCTCCGTGGCAGGTCTCTTTTGTCTCGCGAATCTTTTAAATGTCTTTTGAGAACTTCCGAGAAAATCACGTATCGTCGCCTTGCTTTTGCATTCCAGGATTTCTTTTTATAATAGAGAGATGTGTAAAGTACAAGTCCAAGGAGGTTATGCTCAAGCATTATAATGCACTAGCTAGACCTCAACTGGAGTACTATTAACAGTTTTAGTCTCCAGGATACAAAAAGGACATACCCGTGTTAGAAAAAGACAAGAGAAGAGTGACTAGACTGATTTGAAGGCTACAGGAGATGAATTTCGAGGAAGTGTTAAAAGGGCTGAGCCTTTTCAGTTTAAGCAAAAGAAGATTAAAAGAAGACATGATTGAAGTGTTAAAAATTATGAAGGGAATTAGTACAGTAGATCAAGACTGTTACTTTAAAATGAGTTCATCAAGAACACAGGGATACAATTGGAAACTTGTTAAAGGTAAATTTTGCATAAACCATAGGAAGTCTTTCTTTACACAGAGAACTATAGACACATGAAATAATCTACCAAGTAGTGTGGTGGACAATAGGACTTTAGGGACTTTCAAAACTGGACTTCATGTTATTATAAAAGAATTAAGTGGATAGGACTGGCGAGTTTTGTTGGTCTGAATGGTCATCCCTCGTCTAGACTGTTCTAATGTTCTAATCACCAGGAAATATGGATTACATAATTTTTTTCTTGCAGGTGGCAAAAAATACTGCATGTGTCTTTTTCCTTTTGTTTAGCATATATGTCACTAAAGATTTTGACACATAATTGCTGCTGAGTACATTTTATCTTGTTTTGTTCAAAAGCTTAAGAATTATGAAATTCATTGCAAAGTAGTTTACTGTTCATTGCACTGTCCATTCAAAGTTTCCTATTCAACTCAAAAATCAGTCTATAGCTACAAAACTTTTAGCTAAACCCATTAATCAGAATAGGTCCTAGAGGCTATTTTGTGAAGCAAATTAAAATGGATAGTTCACCAGTTTTAACAAAGTATTTCAGGAGCTTTGCAGATAAATGTAAGTAGTATTATTATAAACTTCATGACCTGTTCATTTGACCAGACTCAACACACTTTGTACCTCTTCTTGGTTAGGCTGTTCTGATAGCTGTGCCAGTGTCACTGGCAAGACATTCAGTAATGTACTTCAGGGAAAAGGTGAGCAGAACATTAAAATATCAGCCAGTTGGCTGACAGTCTCGGTGAAAGGTGTTTGGTTGCCTGCCCATGGGGGAGGGGCAGCTGAAAGAAACCCTTGTGCCTAAGCAGCAAAGTTCACATGCTGCTACTTAACCCCCTTAGTTAGCTCCTTCATATTCACAAAACAGTAAATCTAAAGAGACAGTCATTATTTACTGCAGATTTCATAGCTATAGTTTTACTATTTATCTATTTATGACCGTAAAAGAATCTAGCCTTCTTTCCAAATACTAAACTAGCCTAGCTTAGCTCCATTACAGTGTTAGAAATGCTGGAGCACATACTGGGAACATTTTGTTCACTTCCACAGATATTTGAATTTACTCATTCAACTTAACCTCTTAAGGGTGGAAAATAGCCTACCCAGAGAAAAAGCCTCTGCAGAAACTGGAAGAATTGCAGACTCTATATAGGGACTGAGTCTGGTAAATAGATCTATGTCTTTGGAGCCATAAGGCACTAACACTATCTACTATGCCATTGTTCCATTTGTCAAAGCCATTTGATGATAATAGACCTTTGGGGTGTTTCTTGAGCAAGAGGACAAAAGCATATGTAGTTTTGACTACTACAAGGCATCTCACAGCCCCATACCCTTTACAAAACTTTATAGATGCAGTTTAATGTACAAATAAGCATTTTCACAAATACTTCACACAGGTTTCTTCCTTTGCCCAATCAGCAACTACAAACAAGATTCTCCTTCCTACATGAGCATCTGACCAGAAAACCCTTGCTTTGATTCTTTTTAATTCTCTTTCAAGTGCAAACTAAGCTGCATGTGATTTAAGAAACTATTGACTACATTTTGACACTATTGACACATTATGGACGGCTCTACCCAAGAAGTCATTAAAGGCCTGAAACTTGATTTTTATCCAGGACACTAACACGATTAGAAACTTAGAATCCTTGCTTAGTCTCTTGAGAGCCCCGATCAGAGCCTCCATTGACTTTGTGAAGATCACAGCATCATCGGCAAAGTCAAGATCTGTAAACCTTTCTTCACCAACAGATGCACCACAGCCTCTGCACTCCATGACCCTGCCCAATACCTAGTCCATGCAAGCATTGAACAGAGTAGGAGCAAGAACACAACCCTGATGAATCCCATAATTTACCTGAAAGCACTCACAATACCAGTGTACAGGCCGGCCATGATATCCAGCAACTTTGGGGGGATCCCATGAAGACTTAGGATGTTCCACAGTGCATCTTGTTCAAATGAGTTGAATGCTTTACAAAAATCAATAAAGGCTGCAAAGTAACTCTGCCAATATGTGTATTTGCACTTGATTAGAACCCTCAGTGCTAGGATGCAGTTGATGCTAGACTTCTTAGGTGTAAAACCAGACTGCTCTGGTCACTGGTAGGTGAGCAAGTGATCACGGATCCTATTGAGAATGACACTAGCAAGGACCTTACCAGGACAGTCTTATCTCCTTGTAGTTGTCTCAATCCAGTCAGTTGGGATGACGCCTGATAACCTTACCACCAGCCTGAGGAATTCACCTCGGATGTCACAGATTCCTTTAGCCTTTCCTACCCTCAGCTGATTCACCACCTGTGCAATCTCAGTGAGATTGGGTGATTCACAGCTTTTTGGAGGATCAGCCTTAAGAACCGTGCACCCAGAGATGTCCAACATCCTTGCTGGAGGATCAACTTTAAACAGCTGCTCAAAGTAGCCAGCCCAGCAGGACACAACTGCAGTGTCATCCATAAGGACCGTTCCATCACCTGCCCTGACTGCGACTTTCCGAGGAACAGATTCAAATGTGAGTAATGCTTCACTTCCTCTGTAAGCAGAACATGGATCACTAGACCATAGATGGTGTGTCACTTGCTCACAGATTCCTCAAACAAATGCCTCCTTATCTTCCCTCAGAACCCTCCTTCTCAGTTCCTGGTACAGGCTGGAGTTGCCATGAAGCTGTGTGCTGCGATTTCTCTCGATGATATTCAAGGTGCCCTGCGAGATAAATTACCTCCTTCTGGGAACACCAGCAATACCAACACATGCAACGTCTTCCACATCACATTAGGATTGGCAGTTGCACCTAAGTCTGCAAGTTCCTCACCTGAACTGTGTGCAAACTCATTATAAACAACCTGATCTTGGAGTCTGGGTAGATCCAGCGTTATTCTCCTAGAAGGTGGTACCTTACTGGACCTAAGCAGGATATTCAGAGTAGCAACAAGAAGTCTGTGGCCAGAATTCACAAACTGGGCACTTCTGTGGACCCTGCAGTTCTATAGAAGCCTCCAGTGTCTGCCCAAGAGGATGTGATCGATTGCCTTCATACCACACCACCAGTATTGGAGTACCAAGTCCAATGATGCTACTCAACGCACTGGAACCAGGATTCAGTGATCCACAACCCCTGACCTTTTGAGCATACGCTTAGACTACAGACAAGACACCCTGAGAGTGCCATATTCTGAGTCTCATAATACGCTCATTGAAAGGAGTGACATCGGACACCATCAGACAGAGCTGGTCAGCCATAGCAACAGATACTCTTCAGCCATCGGAGTGACCAGACCAATAAATGGTGTATCCACCTACAGAGATCTGGCCAGTCCCAGGTCTGCGCACCTCGGAGATTGCAGAGGAAGCACAGCAAAGGAAGAAGATCATCATGCCGGGGAACATGTTCCATGAGCCTACCCGCATGGTCTGCCTCAAATTGGGACCTGAGTGCTGCCTTGCAGCAAGTGACACCTGAGCACCACACCAGTTACGATCCCTAACAGACCTGACCCCACTGGCTCTCCAGCAGTTTCGACTCTTCTGACGATGAGGCTCCCGCGGGGTTTCCGCTATCCCTTTCTAATGTGAGCAGCTTTCCTATGGTCGGCTGCAGCAGAGTTACTCCTGTGGAGAGCAGAAAGGACTCCTGTCTACTGTTTCAGAGCTTTATGAAGATTATATGGTGGCTGAAGTGCCAATCTTGCCACCAACCCCCAAGTTTTGTTTGCAAGTTGGAGGACCACTTGCATGGCCGGATTCAGTTTAACGTCATACCCATATATGCCAGATGTATGTTTTTACTTTCTCGTATATATAGTATAGAGAAAGTATAGGAATCATGAAAAATTCGACCTCGAGATTTTGGTGAATGTTGACATTTTAGACCATCTTGAGTCCAAAAATACCATTGAAATTATATCTGTCTGTGTGTAAAAATGATAATTTGAAAATGCTTTGACCTAGGTCAATGAGATTTTGCACACCTGCATTATAAAATAAATCCTATGAACTTTTGGGCCACTTCCAGCAACTGGAAGTGGTACTTTACCTGAGCACATTTCAGATTTTTTCAAGTAAACTATGGCTATAAATAAAGATATATGATTCAAATTTTGTGTGAATATTAGAAATTAAGAAAAATAAGTAGATATGAAATTTGAGGAATATTTCGCAACCGGAAGTCGTTCTTAAACTGAATACTTTTGCGAATTTTCAAGTTAACTTACGGTTATACTTACAGACAGATGATTTAAATTTTGTATAGATATTTATAATGATAAAAAGGAAACATGAATTTTGAGAAAAATTACTCAACCGGAAGTAGTATTTTACAGTATTTAAACTATAATCCAAATTTTTTGTATCATGGAAATATAAATGTGTACACAATATTAAAAACTGTATTCAATTTAATGCATATTCTTTCAATAACTATTATTAATTTTCTTTTAATTTATACATCATCAGTTTAACAATAACATGTAAACATTGAACATGCCAAGTAAATGTAAAGATGTAATGGGAACAATAAGCTGCTACATTCCCATCATGTTCCTTGCCATACATTTCATTTGAGGATATTTATTTTTATTTCTGCCATCTTTAACATAATTAAATGTATCTAAATGCAGTTTTACCTATAGCAATTTGTTGCAAATATTATATAATACTAATACTTTTTCTATATTTTTTGGTGACTACAACTCTTTTTACTTTGCACGTAATCTAGGTAACGCATATGTAATCATGTATTTACCCTTTTCGACCTCCCTAAGTGCAAAAATATTATATCATTTTAATATAGTTTTATTATAAATAGAGATAAATGATTGTAGGGCGGCACAGTGGGTAGCGCTGCTGCCTTGCAGTTAGGGGACCTGCGTTCGCTTCCCGGGTCCTCCCTGCTTGGAGTTTGCATGTTCTCCCCGTGTCTGCGTGGGTTTCCTCTGGGTGCTCCGGTTTCCTCTCACAGTCCAAAGACATGCAGGTTAGGTGCATTGGTGATTCTAAATTGTCCCTAGTGTGTGCTTGGTGTATGGGTGTGTGTATGCGCGCCCTGCAGTGGGCTGGCACCCTGCCTAGGGTTTGTTTCCTGCCTTGCACCCTGTGTTGGCTGGAATTGGCTCCAGAAGACCCCCGTGACCCTGTGTTAGGATATAGCAGGTTGAATTATGAATGGATGGATAAATGATTGTGTATCGATATTATCAATTAGTTATGATGAGTAACAAAGAGGTGTGATATTGTGCAACTGTATGTGGTTCTGATGACCTTTTCCTTCATTTCAGTATACAAGAAAGTTGTGGGGAGCACACTCTCGATTTTTTTACTGGATATCTGAGAGAGAGTTGCATATCTGCTAATTGTGCTATATAATCTACCTTTGTGTTTCAATTTTATTGTATTGAGCACACCCAGAACTGGATTTAGTAGTTTCAAAAACATTTCATAAAAATACAGTACATGTCTTTTTATTGTTTTTAGTTCAGTGTCAATAGTCAGTTTTCAATACATTACTGATATTGTAATAATGACCAAAAAATATCATGACAAATAATATGAAGTTCTGAGCATATTTTGTGTTTTTGTTTGCCATGAATAACATGAATGCAAAGTAATGGCAAACATTTCAGTGGCATTGAACTGGCATTCTTTCTGTGTGTGTTTATGAAGTGAACATCATACATGTGAAATTATACCAGGAGTTAAAACAGAATTCACTATAAATAAAGCGGAAACAGATAAAACAAAAAAAAAATTGATACAATATATTGTTTTAATAGCATCTGATATTACATATCTGAAACTTGTGAATGAGAACAAGCAACAATCACCGAAAAGAAGCTGAAGGAAGTTACATTTTCTCAAGTAGTAAATGTTTTAGTTTAATTAAGTGGAAGTCGGTAAAGAAGAAAATGTTTTTCTGAGTAGAGTATAATTTTATTTTTCTTTCTATCAGCTGTTTCAGTCAGGGTTGAGCTCTGTATCTTTCATTTTAGGCCTTTTTAAAATTTTACCAAACCTAAATTGTATTAAAATTTTAGATTGACTCTGCCTATCACAAATATTTTCAGTGCTGGCTTGTTAAACAAATTTTATTAGAACTCAGTTTCTCATTCTTTTCTACTGATGGAAGTACTCCAACCTGTCTTTTCCACTGCTGTTACCAATGTTGCTGCTGTTGTTAATTTTCTGTTCCTCCCTGGCTCAGCATAGTTCTTTCTGTAAACTCTAGGTTTGATTTTACTCTTGCATTCTTTCTATCAACCTGAACTGTTCCTGACCCAATCTAAACGGTATCCTTATATGCTTTACCAAGGCTCCATGCAATAACTTAGTGGTTTATCAGATTAAGCTTGTTCCATGTCAGTTTATTTTACTTCTTTAAGTGTTTTGACTACAAACATTATATCCAAGGGCATCAACTAGACTTACTGGGCTACTAATCTATTACATCACATATTTACCCAATAATGGCTTACCAGTGGTTTTTACCATTGTGGGTTTATGTTACATATCACATGGTACTTCAGCTTCTCCTTTATCTAAAACACGTTTTTCCCATACTACTTCTAGTGCACATTTTATATCAGGGCTGCCAACTGCATTATATTCATCCACATGTTTCCTGCACAATTTGATCCAATTTATGGCCTGTAGTTTTTTTTCAGGTACTTAAGTTACAATGTATTATATAATGTACATTTTAGAACAGAAACATCTTAGGTACATCTACTGTGAAACATGATCTTAAAAAGTTTTTGTGTAGTCAAATTAATGAAACTTACAAAGTTCCAGTAACACTTTAAAATAAGGGGTACCTATAGTGGTATTTATTACTTTCTGCTACCTAATAAGAACTTAGCAAAGACTTTGTGTTACATAGCAAGAAGTTCTAATAGATGCACTATACATTTTGTTGAGTTACTTTCGTGGCAAAATGTAGCTAGTAGCATATAGGACAAAAAATAATTTTAATGATGATGGCCCTTGTACATGTGAATTTTAATAGACAGTGGCTGCCAGGGAAGGGGGGTGCCCTGTGAATACAGAGAATGCCATGGCAGTAGGTTCCCCAGATGGGCAACAGACAGTGAGAGAAGCAAAGTGGTCAGCAAACAAGTCAGTCCAAAGATAATTTTTCTGCCATTTTTGAAGAGCAGATGGCCCAAGAATAATCAGTGACACCAGTCCCTCGGTTTAAAAGTATGTTCACAAGGATGCAGTCCTTCTAATGGTTATCATGAGATTTTTTTTAGGTATCCCTTATCTTGGAAATAGTAGTGGGGTTGCTCTGAAAATTAACCCTGACTTTGGTTTAATGGCTCTGTCCTACTAAATCTGGTTGAAGCAATACTTAGTAGGTAAGTTGTGTAAAGAGCACATTTGGCAGAAAGAACAGAGAAAGGGCTATTAAGGGGACAGCATTATGTTAGGTTAGGGTAAGGATAAGTTCAATATTTTTCAGATCAAAGTTATTTCTTCATAAACATGCTATATATGCATTTGCCACGCAAAATTGTGTTCTAAAGTTAATCACCTTTTATATATTAAAGGAAAGTATCTTGCTTGCACTGGCGCTTTACATTGCAAAAAATGGGGCATGGAGGAAAACCTTAAAAGCTTACTAAATATGTCCATTTTACAAGAAACATAATTTTCTAGCATTGATTTGCATCTTGCAGTTACACACACATCATAAAATAGTTTATACATGTCATTTTTCTGAACAACAACACACCAATATTGTTAGATTCATCTCTATATATATAAAATCCAAATCTATCTGTCTGTCTGTATGACTGTCGAATTTTCATGAGAGAAGTACTTAACGGATTTAGGTCGTGTTTTTTTCTATAATTTGCTTGAACATTCCAGTTGATTTTGCAACTTTCTTTCATCATGCTAAGTATCATAGTTCATCTGCAGGAGTGATTTATTTGCGCAAATCAATGACAGAGGCTGCGTGCCTGGGGAGCGTGATGTCAGGAGTGGGGAGCCAGGCAGGACCCTCCTCACTCACACGCCAACCTCCGTTCGAGTCGCTCTACCTCTCGCCACATTTTGGAGTGTACCTTGCCTCCGCTTAGCTAGCGATACCAGTTTGCTTATTGATTTTTAAAGTTTGACCGGTTTCACTACTACTCGGGCGGAGCCGTGGAGGACTGCTAGTCCATAATAAATGAAGACCAGCCATGCACAATAGCTCAGCACTTAGTTTTCCTGCATGTAACCTTTCACGTCCCCCATTCATGGCTACCTCCCAACAGATCAAATCGCAGTAAATGCTTTGTGTCACATGGTTAGTTTTGTTTTAATTTACTTTGTATTTATGTGAGAATACTCAATAGCTATCTTGGTTAAAAAAAATTAATGTATTTGGTAAAATTTTAAGCTTTTTCACTGTGCCTCATACCTTTCTTTGTAAACCACCATAGTTGGTAAGATATTTTTTTAATTTATAGAAAGCACTTCATTTTAGAACACAATTAATTTCCCATGGCAAATGTATATATACCATTTCTGTGAACAAATAATTTTGACTTAATAACAAACTTATCCTTTAATTGTGGCTTTTTAAAGAAGTCCAAATGAAGATGTCAGTTACTTTTTTTCATTATTGTGTTGAACAATGCTAATATTATTTGGCTGAATATGGCACTCTGAGTAATAGTCATCAGCAGGTAGAGATAAAAGTAAAGGCGGGAAAGTAATCTGAAGGCAGATGTACTGGTGGAAGATTATCTACCATATAATGCAATACAGCCATGATTGAGTTTCTGTTTAGATGTATGTAAAATACATAGAAGAAAGTCGAGACATGCTGCCCTTTTTTGGTCACTCACCAGTGGGTGTTGATCCATTGCAGAGCACACATATACCCACACTCCTACACATTCCTAGCAACTTTAGACCTGCTGATCTTTCTAACCTGTACATCTTTGTAATATGGAAGTATATTGTATATATTAATAATTATTTGTAACAATTATAAGTTTAAAAAATTATAAGCAATGTTGTATTTGATAGCTTTTCCAAAAATAAGATTATATAACATCTCTTTATTTTATGTTTTTTTTAGTGAGCCTGTGGTCAATTCTCTTCTTTCAAATATGTTCTGTTTTCATGGCTCATTGCTAATAAATCAACAAAAACAACAAAAAAAAAACAACATTTGCTGCTGCTTTTCTTTTAGATGTTGTTAAGCAGTAATTCAGAAACGTAAAATTAATATTAACAAGGAGAAAAGAACATTGATAAGTATTCTTGTATTAACTGATACTGTATAATGGTGGCATGCACAGTTCTTAGACTCTTCCATCTTATATGAACACTAATGCAGACAGAGCCAGATTTAGATAGTATATGAGAGTCAGATACAAATTATAATCCCATATTGCAGACAGAAAAAAAATCATGCCCCCTTTTGGTGTTAATCTTTTGAGAAGCTTGCCTTTTCAATATAAAAAAGACATTGTTAGTATTTATTTCATGCTTAAATAAAGTGTTCTGCTTGTGAAGGATGGTGGGTCAGAAAATTAAGTGCAATGGCAAGTTGCAGAAGTGCATGAACATCACATGATTACTTTGAAGACATGAACATGAATAGGGTTCCACATACTAAAAAAATGACCTTTTGTTTCAAAACCCACCTTTATGTTATAGGGGGAAAATGAAAAAAGCCCATTCTAATTCATAAGCCAGTAAATTGCACTAACGTCTGCATCCACCCTTGTATTGGTTCAATTTACAGTTACGGTAGTTATGACCTCAAAGTTTGTCTTTGGCTTGTGGGAAGAAACTGTGTCCGAAGAAGAAGCCTGCTTAAACTATAACTCTATACATTAGGCTTCCAGCAAAAAGTTAAATTTGAAACTCAAGTACTGAAATGTGTCATTGCTACCTAGTGTGCCTTCATGCTGCCCTGTACTAAATGTAATGTAATAAACACATCTGTTTCTTAAAATGCAGTATCATTTTCATTTTCAGTTTACTTTAATCAGGATACAAAAATCTTGTTTAATGTAATAAATATTACACCATATAAATGGTTTACACCGTATAAATGACAAATATTACAAAAGCAAAATATGATGTACTTTATTTCTGAATTCTTTATCCAAATGTAACAGGAAAACGTATTCTGAGCAGAAATGGATAAATATATACAGATGCATGCTTGGCAATTTTCCAGATACAGGTAACATTCCACAGAATTACCAAGGTAGGTAATGGGGACACGAATGACTGAGTTGCCACTTTGATACAATAAAATAACTTTTTTTTTTAACTTTAACAAAGGTTTAATTTCTTTATCTACCTAGAAATCTAAATATATTCATACATATATATGTATGTATATACTGTAAGTCAGTTTTTTTTAAAATAAAAAAGCACAATAATGCAGTAAAGAGAAACAATGGTAAATAGATTTCAAATGCATTGCTTAAGTTTTATAATTGTAAGTCACTTTAGTGAAACATGGTGGAATCTCATGCAAAGTAAGAGAAACTTCCCTGGAAATTGCTAAGCTAATAACATAAAAAAAATTTCAATGCATAAAAAAAGAGAGCGACATTAGTTTTCTAGTGTTTGCCTAGTATGTCAAAAATTACGTTTATGTGTTTTTTAATTTATGTTAAACACTGACATATATTATACATTTTTTTACAGGAAATAATTCTTAGGAGTTCCATTCTTAGTATCTGCTTAGCCTTATTATTAAGGGTGAGCCAGACAAAAGGAATATGAGAACACTGCCTTTTAGTAAAAAAGTAAATCAACAACAACAATAATGTTGTTACACCTTCATATTGTGACAGACTTGCATGGTTGATAATGGGTTTACAACTCTCACTATGTGAACGGTACATTTCCAACATCAACATAGCTGCTGTTTTATAACTCCAGGAGACTGAGTTTAAATTCCAGGCAGTGCTTGTGCAGAGTTTGCATCTTCCACACATGTCTGTTTGGACTTTTATTTCCTCCGAGTACCCTGTTTTTTTCCCCACATCCCACATCATTATTTACTTTAAGGTGACCCAGCATCAGTTTGTGTGTGTGTGTGTGTGTGTGTTACCTTTGAAGGACTTGGACATCATTCAGGGGTGGTTCTTGTCATGCTCCCAGTTTTCATGACAGACTCTTGCTTTCTCTCACACTTGATTGGAGTGTGCATCGTCAGAAAATAGACGTAATTTCTAGTATTTTGTTTTTCTTATTATGACTCAAATTAAACACATGTATACATGAAAAATTACATTTTCTAATTATTTTTGTAGCTTTAGCAGACATCAGTGGAAAACCATTTTCCATGTTCATCTGTCTGTTTTTTTTGTTTGTTTCTATTTTCTTTAACTATTTCAGCTTTTTCAGTTTTTCATCTACAAGGCTGAAACCAAGCATACTCAAGAATCCAGTTTATCACTGAACTCAGTCATGAACATCTTCATTCTGTCTCACACTGGGCCAATTTAGAGATGTCAAAATACACACATCTTTGTGATACACACATCTTTGTGATGTAGGACAAAAACATGTGAAACTCTTTATGTGCTATATAGTGAATTATTTTATAACCTTTTTAGATGTATTACTCTACTTGCTGTGTAATCAACATTTTTTTACATAAAATAAAAAAAGGAAAACAGGAAATTTACCTACTGCCATTAGCAATGCATAAATTAAAAGTCCATTTTTGTCCTGCTCCTCTTAATTTCACATTTATTGGCAGTTAGTAGTTCAAGCTTCTTTGCATTTAATTAATAACACTACAAATATATTTGATCAGCTATATAAAAGTGTTACATTATGCATTACAATCAAGAAGAACTCCATGCATTATCCAACATAAAGTAATTGGGGACATATGGAAGATAATTTGCTTCAAGTAAACCACAATATTATTGCAAAAGCATATGTGCCTAGACTAGCTTACAAGTGCTTAACAACCATATTAAACTTGACAATATTTATACAGTATATGTATATTTTTTCACAAAAACTTTATACTATATGAAAATATTTATAAAATACTGTACACTGTTTAAAGTATAAGCATATAATAATTGCAGACAACCCCACAAGATTTACCAGTGCTTGGTATCAAAATAAAACCATACATGTATTTCTGTTAGAAATTTGCTCACCTCTCATGCGCATTTCACACATTATTTAAAGACATCAAATACAACAGGCACACCAATTTGTAGACACAATTTACACAAATTTTAAAAACATTATTTGTTTGGCTGTGACTTAAACAAATAACTAGCAGCTTATAACATGAAAGAAAAACAAACCCTGGACAATGCTGGCGAACCACCGTTGAAGAAGATCTCAGCTTTACTACTCTGCTTCAGTGTACTGTATAAGTTGTAGTATAGCAAGGTGTTTTGACAGGGTAAATTAGTAAAACTGTCATACGTATATAAACAGACTAAGGAAGTGAGAGACTTAACTTGGGTGATTAATAGAATAATACAGACAATGCATAGAGAATTCTTCTTGGAAATGGAATATTATTTCTCTTTAAGACTTGTTGTTCATAGAGGCTTAAAAATATTCATAGCTTTGATTTTCATTTTTAACTAAAAAGCATGGGGTTAGAGACATCACTAATAGTCACCAGTTTTAAGACTGTAATATCATATTTAAGATATGTTAATATTATACTTAATATATGTATTCATGCATATATTGTGTCAGGATACTGTATGTCAAGAATCTGCTTTTAAAATAGGTACATATGAAATATAACAAATAAAACATATTGTTTAAGTCTAATAAAAATGGTAAAATTATGATAAAGTTGGTATCAATATCTATCACATGCAGTTACTTTATGATTTACAACTTAAGGGTAGCAAATATAGACACTAGTCTAATATAATGTACCCTCACTTGCTGAAATTTTTAATACAATGATGACCACAGAAAACTCTGGTAGTAGTTGTTTTGTGGGAAAATGTTTACAGTATGACATTTTAATAAGAATTCATATTAGAGTTTTGGTCTGCATTTAGTCTACATTTTTGTGCATGAATACATATATTTTAATATAAAACATTTAAACATATTTTCAACATTTTAGAAATAATACTTTTGTTAATATGGGTGAAAAAAAAGATTTTTCTTTGCATTTTATATGCTAAATACATCAGAAGGAAAACAATATCTATACATTTTTCAAATGAAATGGCAGCCAATTTACATCTCCATGAATTCTTTTGCAAAATGACTGTGTAATCACAGGTTCAAGTTTAGATATAGTCAAAAAAATTGCAAGTCTCTGGATAAAAAAAATAAGATGAGTGTAAAATACTGTGCTACATGATATTTTGTTGTTTTTCCACACCTAGTCAAGATGAGGAATAAAATAATTGCTTTGCTTTTGCTAAGAAACTGAAAACAGCTTTCATGATACAGCGCTGGATCACAGAATAAACCTCTTCAGCTGATAAGTTACACAATAAAAATTGTGCTAATAGAGTTATTAGATGTAAACAGTTTCTCTGCTACACTTTGGTCACCAAGGCAACATCAAACAGTGCTATTATTAAAAGAGAAAAAAATCTACAAGAGATACATTACAAAATTGAGTATCAAAGCAGTAGCAGAAATCAAAGTGCCTCAACAGTGGGTTCGGAAGACCTGATAGGAAAAGAGAAAATATATTTTTCCATTTCCTTAAACAATAAAGTTATGAACTCATCACATGGTGCTATTTTTTTCCAGGGTTAATAATGAATGACATACGACAAAGCTCTTGCACTATATATAGGATATGGAATGTTAGCACTTCTTTGTGCTCTAGTCAGTGCGTAGAAAAATGCATGATTAACTCTGTGCATTTAGATAGCTGATATCATCATGAAAGTTTACATCAACTCACAAATGAATAACAAATATTTAATTAAAAATAATTTTATTATTGCACTCATAAAGCACTTATTTGTTATACATAACCGGTGAAATCTTGTGTTAAGTAAAATCAAGTGCTGTATAAAAATCCTTTTAGATTTTCACATTTTGGTCTGATGTGATCTTTACTGCAAAACCCTGCACTCAAATAAGTAAATTTAAATTATTTTCTTGTAAACATTATATTACATATTTGGTCATTTAAAGATCAATTCAATAATAATTTCCTGTGTATTGTCTTTATTAAATAGGAAGATATTTGGAAAAAAAAGAAGTATCAAGTTTGAGCAGATACTGCAAGTTTCAAGTTACATCCACTGTATATTCAGGCCTGTTGCATGTTCAATATTGCACATACTTAATCTCCTTAGAGCAATAGGCATATGTTTTAAAGCTCCCTTCATCTACTAAATTTCTTTTAACACCAAGCTCTATTTGAGTCCTTTCTGTAAACTTACATTTATAGAACCAGGGACATTCAGATCCGTCTAAAGCATGATGCTAATTATTTAAAATGCGGCAGTGCAATTTATAAGGGGCATAAGCATAGGTATTATATGAGATTTTCAAAATATTGTTTAATAAAATGGAAAAGAAATTAAATGTACTTTTCTTTTAATAAAATATAGGATAAAAATTTAAATTATAATAAAATATTTATAAAATGATAATAAACGAGTAAGGATTTCTCTATTTTGATTCATTACCTTTTTGTTAATAAAGATAGTTGTTTAATGTATAAAGCACAATTTGTGCACTTTTGTCTTTACTGTTCTGTTTATTTAAGAGCTAATCATTTTATTCTGTGGCACATTATTACATTTGTTTGAACCCAGTTTCTAAACCTTTTTTGTATGCATATAATAGAAATATATACCTGTGTGCATCTGTCTGAGTGGTATGTAACACCTTCACCAATTACAATACAAGCATATTGTGTATGCATTAGCCAGTTACTGATGGCATGTAGTAGTTTTCTTGTATTATTCCGATGTAGAATTACACTGAGATCAATTAATTTTTAAGGCATGGAAGACATAAAAGTCTTATAAAGATAAGATATATTTAAGAAAATATAATTAATAATTTAAAAAGAACATCAGCTATAATTTTTCCTTGTGTATTGTCTACAGTTAGATAAAAAGAAAATTAAACATGCTAAATTCATCAATGGATTTTGGCTGTTTTTTTTATTATTTTTTTGTGCTTTGGCTCATATTCTGGCCTCATCCTGCTCAATACATTTTTATTACCATAACACATCATATAAGTCTGGATTTCAAGACTAATTTTTTACTTAACTGTCTTTTATTTATCTTGTTACTACTTTGTCAGTACTTATTGTGTAAACCTTAGTTTTCTTTTATTGAAACTTTACGCAGTATTGACTTTTTTAAAGTATCTTTTGTTTTTAAATCTAGTGTAGAGTACAGGCATGTGACTATTTTAAATAATGACATTTAATGCACATTGCCAGTGAGCCATTTGATTTTTGTTTTTTTCCAATCATAGACAATCGGCATTACAGAACATGTAAACAAAAGCTTATGGAATAGGTTTCTAGGGTAATTTTTGTCATATGTAAAGAATGTAGTGAAATTCTTACTTACATATGCTAATCATTAGAAATGTATCATTTTTTACTAACACCATGATTAACGACTATAGCAAATTTACCTAAATACTTCTGTCTTCGTTTCCTGAAAGATCTTAGAAGACATATAAATTAATTTATGTGATTTTACAAAGTGATTTTAAAATATCAATAATGAAGATAAATATAATCAATCAATAGGGTCTGTGGTTATAATATACCACTAAATCTGAAACCCCTTGTCATTTAAAAGTAACAAAATGCATCTGCAGAACTTTAATATTTATTTTAACTCTCATAACAAAAGGACATTCTGCCTGTGAGAAGAATTTGATTTCAGTGTGAGCAATGGCTGCTAATCTGATTTTGTAGTAGGGTCCCTGTATTGAAGAGCTTTACAGATCAGTGCATAAACACAGAGATCAGTTTAGTTAATTATCTAGACATACAAGTGCATGAATTCTGTGAAATGGGACAAGATATCAGTGTGGTATTCTTTTAATCAGATGTGTTTATGTTTTCAGCACTTGTGCAGAATTTCAGTATGCAGTTTGCACTGCATCAAGCCGTTCTGCACTCTGTTGTCGTGCTTTCTGGTAAGCTTGGAAGGAGACAATACGTGATCTTCTCAGAAGATAATTTGATATCCCACGAGAGACACTTTAATGTCATGACAAGGCAGTGAGACAAAAGGACAGCTGCTGTACAGGCTTTTAAATGATCAACGTGCAGCGCGACAAGCAGAACACAAAGATCAGCAGCAGCAGGAGAAAAACAGCAGCTGATCAGACCACATCTCCTCAGCGTGCTTTCAGACTCCCCCAACAACATGAGCAGCAGAGACGTGAAATGGCTGGAGCATAGCGTGCCCTTGGGGGGGGAATGGAAGGGAGTGGCCGAGAAGCAAAAAATATCTGGGGAAAACACATTTTTCATACTTAATTTATTTTCATTTGTGAGTATTTCCCAATTTCATATCTGGAGAGTGTAGTGACATAAAGTATCAATTTTAGTTGTAGAATAACATGTTGTGTTGATTGTTTAATGATGTTTCTTATTTATTTCTTTCTGCTCTCACTTTTCTAATACAATTCAAAAGCATAACTAGTATAAAGTTATTTGCACTGATGTGTACTTTCTATTAGTCAGTATGAAGCCTGGAGTGTTTGTCTAAAGAGTATTTAAATTGTTTTTAATTCTGACACAAACAAAGATAGAAATGACAGTACAATCAATTCTGAACTGCTTATTTGCTGTCAACCATACATGGTACTTTGTGTTGCCAGTTTTGTGACTTTTAGAAAAAAATAAAGAGACAAAATAGGAAGTGAATAATTTTTAATGCATTAATTTCTCTATTTTCTGAACTCACTTCTTAGGTTATGGTTTTGTGGAACGCTAAGATCATGAAGCTCAAGAAATTTGCAAGGATAGAATGGGATGCTGGTCTATTAAAGGACTCAGTAACTCATAAAGTCAACAATTAATACAACATACACGTTTACAATGTGGCGGCACGGTGGCGCAGTGGTAGCGCTGCTGCCTTGCAGTTAGGAGGCCCGGGTTCGCTTCCCGGGTCCTCCCTGTGTGGAGTTTGCATGTTCTCCCTGTGTCTGCATGGGTTTCCTCCAGGTGCTCCGGTTTCCTCCCACAGTCCAAAGACATGCAGGTTAGGTGGATTGGCGATTCTAAATTGGCCCTAGTGTGTGCTTGGTGCGTGGGGGTGTGTGTGCGTCCTGCGGTGGGTTGGCAACCTGCCCGGGATTGGTTACTGCCCTGTGTTGGCTGGGATTGGCTCCAGCAGACCCCCATGACCCTGTGTTTCGATTCAGCAGGTTGTAAAATGGATGGATGGACATTTACAATGTAGGAGGAAACTGGAGAACCAGAAGAAAACCAAAATGGACTCAGAGGAAAAATACAAAATGTTTCATAGGCAATTATTGGACTGCTAAATGAACTCTGGTCCCAGTAAATTTTTGGTAAGCAATATCATCCAGTGAACTACTATGTAATCCTACTACAATATGTGATACTATGAACCTGCATTTCTGCTGAAGTTTCAAGCAAAAGATTAATTTTTGAATATATTGACAAAGAAAAGATGTAAAAAGCAAAATGTTTAATACATTAAGCAAGGAGTTCAACATAGAAATCATCTGCAAGAAGTGTGACTGGTGTCAATTTCTCTGGATGTACTCAATATCAGATTATAAGCATAATTATATTTGTGAGAACATAAAAGGTTTGTGAACTTGTACAAATAAAATCAAATATATAACATAAATCTTCTTGTGCTCTGTAACCATAATTGCATTCAACTGTAGATATTTACTAGAATTTTACCTAAAACCATTAATGGCATTTTTTAATTAAAATCGTATTATTCATTTTTCTATTGCACTGATTCATTATATTATATAAGAGCCACTTGCACAAAGTTTGAAGCCTTGGACATTTTAATCTGCTAATGTTTAATTTTTAAACAGAGTGATGAATTTAGAGTGGGACATATTAAAACAAGATGTTCAACACATTCAAAGAGTTAAAACATTTTATATAACAAATTCTGTACAACTATAAATTCAGAAAATTCCAAATATGTATGAGGGGAGTTTAAGTTGGATTGCAGGTGTTAGGCTTGATTCAAAATCTTGCACAAAATGCACATAATAAAACTGTTAATGTGAGAAAATATTCTTTAGTACAAAACATTCTGAGGTTGCTGAACACCACATATACATCAACTACAAGTAAGACAAAACCGTGGGCATTTTCTTCTGTTTCGTCATTTTGGCATATGATAAAGTCAATTTAAAACAATTAATTGATTTTTGTCTACGTACAAAAATACATTTATTAATTAAATCTTTTGTTTACAAGACCAAAATGATCATTTACAACTGCATGACTATGACATTTCTTGGGTTTCAAACACCAATGGCATATTTAATTTGTCAAAAGATTACTTCAGACTATGTATTTAAAAATATTAACCCCAAGAACTATCACTTAAGCCTATGTCACATTAGATGATTTTCCCAGTGATTTTACCCTTCATTTTCATAGTCTTAGCCAGTCAGAGGAAGCTAATTTCCAAATGTGACATACCAAATGATTAAGACCAACTAGTCTGTGATTGGCTGGGATAAAATCAAACAAGTTTGATTCTCTCTTTACCTGCAATGGCAGGTTCTTTGTGTTTGAAAGTTGAGAACCAATGAGCGTTCAGCCGGCAGTACAATACAATGAATGTAGTGGCAAGGAAGCTGAACACACCATAGCTATTAATTCTTCATAAAGACTCTGCACAGTGCGGGCCCTGTTGGGCAGCACAGGGAATGTGGACCTCACAAATAGAAGAGAAGCTTGTCTGTTTGATGTCTTGTTTTTTAAATACTTTAAGAAAATGGAAAAAAGAAATAAAGGCTAGAGATTGCTGCTGAACCTCCTGCAGTTGTTAACACTTTGTAAAGTGTAGGCTCCATCAGGCAGCACGCTATTGGCTATCAGAAGATGGGGCAAGCACGGCTGTGTCGGAAGATCATCACTCAGTCATTAAATGTGACATGGGCTGTGATTTTTGGTCACGTAATCTGACTTGGTATAGCGACAAGATCAGCAACTGTGGTCTGAAAATGTGACATAGTCTATGACAAAAAGTCACGTAATGTGACTTAGGCTTTAGCGAAAGAACAGCTTACTTTGATACGGTCCTTCAATTGATAAATGATGATGTCTATTATTATTATTTTTATTATTTGACATAAACCTCTGGTAAATTTAACTTGCAGAATTTGGTAATGGGTAATATATTAGAGTGCATAGAAAAACGAATATTCAAAACAAATACGGTATTTATTAATAAATAATTAATGAATATGCCTTTTAATTTTTTTCTTGTTTAAACCATTTCATAAACCATGGCATACAGGAATACGTTACCCACATTTTCACAAACAGCATTTATTGTATCCCTCATGCTTTCCAAATGTAATTCAATAAACAAAAAATGCCAAGGGAAGGTAACTTCACATACGCCTAGAAATCATGCCGCCAACAACTGGACAGGGAAGTTTATCTCTAATTATTTCCCATTAAAATTTCTGCCACAGATTGCCAAGGCAAAAACAAAACTTACAGAAGTCAATTTCACTTCCAATATTCCTAAAAGTGATTATCCCTTACACATTTGAAACCAAAGTTACCTTGTTATATTGATAAATTAACATGACATTTTCATGAGGGATGCAAGGTACTATTTTCATCTGAAGTGATGCCAGAGCGTGAAATAACCTAAAAAAATATATGCCCTCTTTTCAATGACACCTGTAATTCCGCTGTTTACATCCAAATTTAAGCCAAACTGCTCTGTTAGTGCTGCATAGTCGCTCAGTGTATTGTGTTGCCACTTTACAGGGTTTTAATTGTAGTTCAGTTGCGATTTTCATGTTAGCTTCCTCCTTTGAACTCCAGTTTACTTCCACAGTCTTATACTCATTGTAAATGCCAAAGTACTGCTTTGTAGTTGTCTTTTTGTTGTGTGCATAAGTGTCTAATAATGGATTAGTCTCTTTTCTAAAATTGGTTCTTGCTTTACACCTGGTGCTACCGAGAGAGGTTTTCATTTTCTGTAACCCTGTCCTGGATTAGTAAACTCTGAAAAAGAAAAAACAATAAGGTCTAAGTAAATACAATTGAAGAGTTCAAAAGTATGGAGTGGGGACTTTTCAGACGTAAAAGCAGAAAATGTTATTCCTTGAGAGGCTGTAAACTGGAGAGAGTGTTACTAGAATTCATTACTTCTTGCTAGGTTAAATGCTGAAGTAAATTTGCAGAAAATATATTTATTGATGCATGTCTGAGGTAATAAATTGCTTAGGGATATTTATTTTATTTAATTATATTTTGAAAATGTTGAAGGCAAAAAGTTCAAAAATTTTTGGAAAACATTCATGTTCCCTACGAGAGTACTTTGTTTTCTTTGTTTTTTCTTCTTGCTAATTTCTGACAAATGAGAATTCTTTTCTTGTATGGCATTGAAAGGGTGGTGTAATGTATTAAGAGTATACCATCATATTTTATTTACACCCAACTTCATTAAAGCTAACATTGGGTATTTCTAAGTACATTTTTAGGATGTACACAGAAATTTGATAAATTATGCCATTTTAAAGTAATGAAGAAAAATGTGATATGCTCTGTTCTTTACTTATATGTAACAATATATAGTGTGGAATATTTTTTATCTGTTACTCTTATTTTAAATTAACCAAGACTTTAAAAGGACGAATGCATAAACTGAATATTTTTCCCAATGAACAGTAAATACATACTGTATATCTAACATATATAAAACTGATCATGATTTTCATTTAATTTGAATCACTTTTTAATAAAAAACACTACAAAAGACCAGAACATATAAAGTATCTTATGTGCAAGATGTTAAAAGCAATAAAGGATGTTGAATAAAAAGCCAATTATTTTATGGATACTTCAAAAGATATTCATCAAGCTCCAGTTGATATCTGTTACTGACACACTTAAAATGAATAAAGTGTGAATTTAAATTTTTTTCTTTTGTATAAATGAAAGAAAATATGTTTTAAGTTTTACTGTTGTGAATTTTTGTTATAAATATGATTGTGCAAGAAAAAACATATAGAAAGCTTAGAGATCCAGGAATAATTAGGTTAACACACATTAGAGAAATATTTATAAGATAAATGCAATGCCCAGAATATGCTTGAGATTGAAATGATATAGTGTGACAATGTTTAGTGAGAAGTTTTATTTTTGAACTTAAATGACACATCTGTTTAATTGACAAAACATATTCATAGAATTTCTCTGGTGGCAGAGATTCAACATTAATGGGCTCAAGGAGATTCTGTTTAATGAAATCCCATAATTTGTATGTATGCCACAAAAAATAACTTAAGTGTAATACCTGCAAGAGATAAGCATTAGTTAGTCTAAAAATAATCAAATATGAAACAAGGCAAAATATTAAAATCTAAATGGCTTTTAGCTAATTTAGTTTTAAAAGTTAACCATTGAAAGTTATTATCAAGTAACAATATGTAATCTGCATTGATATGAAGTGGTTCAACATGTTCTTTAGTCATGTAAGTCATATTAAAGGTTTTATAATTTCTCATGAATTCTAAATAAGTGTGCATTCAGCACGAAATGTATTTTCATTAAATGATGTGAATGATAAACATTTCACATGCTGATAGTTTTTTTGTAAAGATTTTAGACTGTATATTTTTCACCCCCTCAATTATACCTCCAATTTCTAGATACAAAATTAGTGTGACTTTTTATTATAATATGAGTCAAATATAATGTTCCATTTGTAATGATTCTTCAGGTACAGAATAACGAATCTTTTTCAATTTTGTTTTACATAGTGAATATATACAATATTTGTTAACATATTAATTATACTATGCGTCATGTGTACTTTATGAACATAAAAGCCTGCTTGACAATATGACACAAAAAATCTTAACAGTACGTTAAAGCCCTGGGAAATACAGCTGATGAATTAAATACAATTGTTTTCTGAACCTGCCTCATCAAAAATGGAAAAAGAGTATACTTGTGTACTTGAAATAGCTTAGTGGTCATCTTTAAATAGATAAAAACAATATTAAAACAAAGAATTAGGAAAATTAGATAACCTTTACACTCCAACTGATTAATATCTACAACTCTTGGCTATGTTCATTCGCCTTCCATAAGTAAAATGCCCAACAGTACATGTTGAATACAATAATTACCTGCGTTAAGTTTCCCCTGCATGAATCATACAATATGTAAATTATATATTATATAATTTTTTTTTAAAGAAAGTGATTTCTTCAGAAAGCTGTCTGGGAACATCCAAGGTCTAAGTGTTAGACTAAATTAGACAAAATTATTTTTGGCATTCAAAACTTGAACTGTGTATCTGCATAAAAAGGCCATCGAGAATGAAAGACGCTACCGGCCGAACAGTTCCATACAGTAGGTAACAAAGTTATCAAGATTGTACGGCCCAGTAATAATCAATTAGCATTACATGAAAAAAATGCTACACTTGCTTTGAAAAATGTTTAGAATGGAAGAAAGATGGGACCATGGTCTATATTTTATCAAAAAAAAAATCTTCTCACAGACAAACTCTAAAGTTAAGAAGTGCCCTAATGAGAAATAAAAAATAGACTTATTCATCATTGGCAGGTACTGTCAAATGTTTGATGGCATTCAATTTTGTAAATGAAAGGAACCAAAACAAATAAAATTCATTTTTGTCTATCCCTGCTATAAAAGAAGGGATATAGACAAAAATAATTTGTAACAAAATGAAATAATACACCTGAAAGGTGCAATTCAAACTAATTCATTCAATAGTGCAGAATCTGTGAATTTAGTCACACACAACAGGATTCATTATGTGTAATTCTGCCGACTTTCAAAGCTGCGAAATGCTGATGTCTTTGTCAGCTTCCTCATAGACAAACTGTCCATCTTTCCTTCTGGTTTTGAAGATTTGCTCCTCTGAAAAGGATTTCTTAAGTTCCTTTGCCTGTCCAGTTTATCACTAATAGAGAAGCTTTTTCGTGTGTGAGCATTCATCATATGGGAACTTTCTGCTGAGCAGCTATTTGCCCGCTCCAATCTAGAAAGTGGACTGGGTGCAATAGTGCCTTGGCAGCCCAACAAAGCCTGTTTTTTTGGGTCACATTCAATTTCTTCATTATCAGAACCAGGGTGGCTCAACTCTGCTTCCCTTTCGGGGTGAGAAATACCCATATCATCAGGTTTCTCACAGAAAGAGCCACCGGGGGAAGCAGAGCGTTCAGCACTTGTTTGACAGGTAGACACACACCGTGTATCTATACAGTCCGTAATACTGGTGTACTCTGCAGCTTTCACCTGAACCCCCAGTCCACCATAATAACCTCTTGAAGGAGTGAACATTAAGCTGTGGGATTTTACCATTGGGGTATCGTCCAAGTAGAGTGGTGCTGCAGCTAGATATCGGCTACTTTTTGAACGTTCCAAGTGCTGAGGAGGATCTAATTCCCACTGCTGTTGGATATCTGCAACTTGAGAGGTGCCAGAAAGGCAGGCAGAAAGATCCACTGCAGCGCTATCCTCAAAAACTCCACTCATGTCAGAACATGTGTCTCCTAATGTAGTGCATGTCTGACCAGCCAGAACAGCAGCTATCATCTCAGAATGTAAAGAAGGATCTCTGTTTATTTGTGCCTTTGATGAGATGCCCGTAGTTTCACCTAGAAGGTGAGACTCATCTGATGCTGAAACATAGATATCAATACAAGATGAAGGTCGTCTGGATTCATGGCCAACAACTAGAGTGTTTATGGGAAGGGGAATCTGCTTTATATCTTTTGCAGCTGCTACTGACTGGGAACTGTTTGCTCGATGTAAACTTAGAGATCTCTCTTTAAAAAAACCTTCAATTCGATCAATGCCATTTTTTTCCTTTGTGCCGATTGCATAAAACGAGTGGCTTCTCATTCGGGGCATGATAGTAGGAGATGTTGGAGACATGGACTCTTCACCAGTATGCTCAATAGCCTCCTGGATTTTGTAGGCATTTCCTTCCTGGCTGTTAAAACTGCTCTGCCTCAGCATGTAGGCAGTTTCTGTGCAGTCAGAGGAGGTCCTGGATCTAACCTTGTTGACTTCTTTCTCTACACCGGCCACTTTATCAAGAGCAAGTGCCATGCGCCCAATGATCTCTTCCATCTGAGCAAGCCGGATGTCAACAGTCTGAAGCGAGGCCTTCATAAAATGTTCCCGCTCATTGACTTCCTCCAGCCTCATAGCCATATTTTCAACTCTGTTAAATGAAATAAAATATTTAGTATTTTCTGAGCTTTATTATTGAAAAGTGCAAACAATTTAGGAGAAAAAAAGATTTAAAAATTATGCATTTATTTGTTATTTAATAACAAAATAACAGTCTAACAGCTTTTCCTAGCTGTGTCTCTATTAGACCCCTGTAAACAATGACTTCACCCATCTATTATTTCAGGCACTAGTAAAGAAACTTTTTTTCCACTCAGCAAATAATGAAACAGTGTATACTTCAAAACACAGTAATGACAGCACAAGGTGATACATAAAAGAATAAAACAACAAACCACTGTGTTTTCATTGTGCTTTCACTTTTCTAACTTTTGTCTTCAGTCATTATCTCTATTTCCTTACTACAAATGTGCCGTCACCATTAATTAGTTCCAAGTTATAGTTGACTGAATTTTTGGATAACTTTTATTTTCCTTTTTAAAAAGCTAAGAAATTGTAACTTAAAACATTATATACTGTACATGGAGAAAAGGCTAATAACATAGTATAATATGTGTGTAATAAAGAAGTCTGGATTGCTATCATGGAAATATGCAGTGTATATACAGTAGAATTAAAGTACTGTAAATAATATATTTAGAGAGCAGTTTAAGATGCTATACCTGTCAGAGTGTAATGAAAAATATTCTCTAATTAAAATTAAAAAAACAGAAATACCACAGCTCCAGACTTTATTTATAGATAAGTTAGAAAAATCCTTAATACTATCTGTCTGAGATGACTTATCCAGCAGAATTTTGCAAAAAAAAAAATCTCTGTTAAATTAGGTCTGTTAAGGCTATCTACTGTATATTCATCAAATACAGAGAGGGATAACTCCTACCTAAACACTGTATCAGGTATCAATTTCTGTTTGTCACAAGAAATGTAAAATAATTTTTGAGTGTCCTAGAGACCGGTTTCCCCACTAAACACTGAAATTAAGATGCTGTCCAAATTCTTCACAAACAAAATAGAGAAAGAGCTTCCTTGTTATTTTGTTGAATCAAGTAAGGTTTATTAAATACACAGTATTACATAAACTCTTTGATGTACATTCAAAATACATATCACTATAGCAGGAATAGACCTTCCCGAGGTCTTGCTGTCTTTGGAAGCAGAAAAAGAATTTGAGTCGATTAGGTTGTACACTAAGGTTGAAACAATAGTCAAAGACATTCTCCATCATCAACTGGAATTCCACATTGTTGATGTAAGTAAAAATCATCAATGATCCCAAACATTTGCAGAAATTTAATCAAAACACCATCTGCAGCCTCCACTTTTTTTTTTTATTTTGTGTGTCACAAGAAAACTGTCAAGCACTCATAAGGTTTTTTTGCACTCAGTGTGTTTACTTTGTTATCCATCCATCCATCCATCCATTTTCTAACCCGCTGAATCCGAATAGGGTCACGGGGGTCTGCTGGAGCCAATCCCAGCCAACACAGGGCACAAGGCAGGAACCAATCCTGGGCAGGGTGCCAACCCACCGCAGGACACACACAAACACCAAGCACACACTAGGGCCAATTTAGAATCGCCAATCCACCTAACCTGCATGTCTTTGGATCGTGGGAGGAAACCCACGCAGACACGGGGAGAACATGCAAACTCCACGCAGGGAGGACCCGGGAAGTGAACCCAGGTCTCCTAACTGCGAGGCAGCAGCGCTACCACTGCGCCACCGTGCCGCCCTTTACTTTGTTATAAATCAAGGAATAATAGTTGTATTTCACACTGCAAAGTTTCAAGCAAACTGAACTTATCAATAATCAACTTTTTCATTGAGCAGAAACTCTTTCTAGGGAATAAATGTGGAGGGTCAAGAAAACTTTTGTATGCATACTGCTGCATTTTCCCTAAGTATTTGCCTAATCAGCTAAACACAGTTGTATGAGTAAAATACCTGTTATTGAACAAGAAAAAATTTACTTAAATTATACTCTACTACGCTTGGTTTGAAAAAGACACGTTTTAAATAGATGAGTGTACAAAAGAAAGTAAGCTCTGCTTAGAGCATGTGCTTCAGTTTTATGACAGTAGACATAGCAGGTATGTTTCATTTAAATGTATGATATTCCATATTTACTGTACTTTCCATTAGCCAACATATGAACATAACCTCAATTTAGTTTATCTGAAGTCACATATCTACTGTCTTAATTTTTCTATGCACTTGTTAATAACGTTCATTTTGGATTGTTTGATAAACATTTGCTACATTTGTCTAACTTAGTGTGTGCATTGAGAGGATGCCCCACTTCAACTGCATGCATCGCTTTCATAGTGTAAGATTAGGGGGTTTGCTTGGTCTCTTGGGGTACTGCTGTTCATTTTTCACCACCTCTTGTGTTTTGATCAACCCAGCCACAACTGAATTTATAACTGCCGTTGCATGCATGAGTGAAGCTTTGAGCCTGATCAAGTGCTTGGCTTGATCTGATTGACTAGTAAATGTGTGAGTTGTTTTATGCAAATTGTGTTAAATTTAGATTTACTGTATGTGCATTTTTACTTGTATCTTTTTATTGTTTTTAAAGCTCCATGTTAACCCTCAGCTCATTATGCTGTAAATTAAATTTCCTAGTATTGACAGCCAATGCTTAGCATGACTACCACAGCTTGAACAATTTCTCCAATAATGCTCTGTATTTCATGTATTTAGATCCATCCCAAGTTGAATCACATTCATACCTCATGCAAACCGCTCCAGGGTTCACTTGGTACTGCACCAAGAATACTCTTACCAAAAGGTCTTGATATGGTTGTTTTGGTACTCACCAGGGTGTGGACATCTTCACATCTATCTTAACCTAACCAGACTTTTGCAGAAATTGCACTAGAGTTAAAACAACTGGTTTAAAACAAGTTACTTCTAAAAACACCTATATTCAAAGCAGGAGGCATGTGAATTACCCACACCCCCACCTGTGTAGACACTTACGTGATGTGTATGTAGACCATTTATTAATTAAGCTCAAGCATCTCTCCAATCCTCCCAACAAACAGCAAGCACAGGCATTGGTATAGTATATCAACAACGTTTTAAAATAACAATGTGACAATTCGAAATTTTAAAACATCACATGGCCCTATAATACACTGCATTATGCACATTTGTGTTTAAATTTAGTATATTTGCAAAGATTAAAGTATTACATCTCAACCAAGAAGCTCCACTCTGTGAAAAAGTAATAATATCAGTTGAGAGTTTTGTTCATTTTAGAATGTGGAACTATACTGGGGTGTCCTTTGTCGCAGATTTTATTGCCATTGTCATAAAACCCCTTCTAATCTAATTGTGTTAACAATCAGAGATTTGAGTAAATGTAAGGGAAGGACTTGAACAAAAGAAATCTCTTTATGAAGGTGACATAATGCTTTATTTTAATGGTCTGTACTAAATATGCTAAAGGACTACTTTGTCATTTACGGGTACAAGGCTAATTTGAGTAGTACATATTATTTGCTGTTTATAGCTATACTATCAGTATGGGAAGAGTCAGTAAAGATTTATGAGAATTAATGGAATTTAAAACATAGTTGAAAAACAGAGTGCCTGTAGTAGTTTGCAAAATATCACAGTGGACTTAAAGTGATCCATAACTAAACTCTTAGGTGTAATTTTCTATCCCAAGAATAATACGTGGTCTATGTGGAATTCTCAAAAAGGTGAATTCCTCTAAGCTGTATTACAACGTATTGCACATGCTGAATGTGAGTTTCAATGTCTTTAAAAAAGAAATCTACATATCTATATAGACTAATAAAAACAGGCCGAGGACTTCTCTAAAAATGTTGTTGATGAAAAACGGTCAGTGCATTGGGCTTTACCTTGTATTTGTAATGCCCTCTGGCGGTTTTAAATGAAGCTTGCTATTCAGCCCTTTCACATATTCTAATTAAATTTTAGGCACTCCTAAGATCTAATTTGATGAAAATTGTTGAACCTGTAACTTAATTAAGAAGAGAAGAAATAAGTGGAATAGGTTAATTGTTTTTGACATTTATTTGATTTAATTCTCTGTAATCTATACAGCATTTCTACCCTCCCTCACCAGAGTAGTGCGTGGAACAATAAAACCATTTTGTACATTCACTTTGATATATTCTTCCAAGACCTGAGTTTTGTAAGACTAGTAAGAGGAAAAACTTTAGGTAGGGGAGCATTAGGTGAAAGTCATAAAGGAGAGTCATGAGGAGGAAGTTCTTGCAGAAGACTTTTGCTGAGCATATATTCATATTCTACATATTCAGCTGGAAAACCATTTATTTATGCACATAGAACAGAACTCTGGACATGGATATCAAGACATTTTTGAAAGCAAGTTGAGCTCCATGCTTTTACAGTCAGGTGCATAAGTATTTGGACAGTGATAAAAGTTTCATAATTTTGGCTCTGTGCACCACTATAATGGATTTGAAATAAAGCAATCATTATGTGACTGAAGTGTAGACTTTCATCAGTTTAATGGGTCTAACAAAAACATCGCATGAGTAGTTTAGGAATGACAGCCCCCCACCCCCCCACCCCCATTTCCAGGGCCTCAAAAGAATATATTTAACAAATAAGCTGTTCCACAGCCAGGTGGGAGCAGTCCCTTCATTGTTTCATTAACTGTTAAGCAGGTAAAAGGTCTGGAATTGATTCAAGGTGTGGAATTTGCAATTGGAAGCTGTCTCTATAACCTTTCAATATGACTTATAAAGAGTTGTCAATGCAAGTAAAAACAGTCCATCATTAGGCTGAGAAAAAACAAACCCTTTAGAGGGACAGCAGAAAAACAAGGAGTGGTCAAATCAACCATCTGGTATATTCTTAAAAAGAAGGAACACCAGAAGGTCTGGAAAAACCACAGAAGACAACTATTCTTGATGATTGTAGAATAATGTCCTTGGTGAAGAAGAATCCCTTCTCAACATTTGGCCAAATCTAGAACACTATCCGGGAGGTAGACCTCTCATTGCCAAAGTCTACAATCAAGCAAAGACTTTATGAAAGTAATGACAGATTGTTTACCACAAGGTGCAAATCACTGGTAAACCTCAAGCAAAGGAAGGATAGATTAGACTTAGCCAGAAAACATTTTTAAATGCCTGTCCAGTTCTGGAACAATTTTCTTTGAACAAAAGAATCTAAGATCAATATATATCAGAGTGTTGAAAGGAGACGAGCTTGAGGAAGAGAAGAAACAGATCATGATCCAATGAATAACACTCATTTGTGAAACAAGGTTGAGACAGTTTTATGGCATGATCATGCATGGCTCTGAATAGAAGTTAGTCACTAGTGTTTAGCCTTTAAAAGCCTTAAAAGTTAGTAGGAGAATTTTGAATTGAATTCGGAACTGAACTGGAAACCAATGAAGCTGCTGCAAAATGGGAGTGGTATGGTGAATAGAGGGGGTTCTAGTAATGATGCAGGCAGCTGAATTCTGGACCAGTTGAAGCTTATAAAGAGATTTGCGAGAAAGACCAAAGAAAAGGGAATTGCAATAATCCAGACGAGAAGTGACAAGGCTATGAATGAGGATAGCAGTGGTGTGGGGAGTGAGGGAGGGGCGAATACAATTAATGTTACGCAAGTGGAAATATGCAGACTGGGAGATGTTATTGATGCGGGACTGAAAGGATAAAGTACTGTCAAGGATGACACCCAGACTCAACCTGTGGGGAAGGGGAGACAGAGGAATTATCAATAACAAATGAAAAATGATTAGTTTTGGATAATGTTAATTTTGTACCAATGAGGGGAACCTCAGTTTTGTCACTATTTAATTTAAGAAAGTTTGAAGAAAACCGGGATTTGATTTCTGCTATGCAATCAGTAAGGGAGGAGGGTGGAAAGGAAGCAATAGGTTTGCTAGTGAGACATGGTGTTGTTGCCATGTCTCCGTTAGACAGAAAAAGTCAAACTTACGATCAGTGAGGAGGTTGTGGATGAGAGGTCCCTTGCTCGTGAGTGAATGGATATTCAGCAGACCGAAGTTAACAATGGCGTTATCGCATTTAGCAACGGTGTTAGCTGACTGGGCTAGGCTGGCTAACACACTGTGGTCAGTGACTCTTCCTAAATTACGTCGAGGACGTCAAGAACTGAACCAGATGGAGTTTATTATTTTCGCAGTGGATGTATCTCCAATGGGGGAGGAATACAATGTCTGGGTGGAGATATAGGTCGGTCAGCGGAGGCTCGGACAGGTGAGAGCGGAGTTGGATTAGCTCAGCTGCTAAGAACTGGAGCAGGCCCATTGCAGGTTGAATAGCGAGCGACAGGCGGGACCACACAAACACGAACCAAATAAATATCCTGGCCCATTGCAGGTTGAATAGCGAGCGACAGACGGGACCACACAAACATGAACCAAATAAATATCCTATCGGTCCACAGGTTAAGCGAAGACGCAGACAAGTCGGATGTCCAGAGAACAAAGCCAGGTAAGTCTCAAGGCAGGGATAGGCCGAAAAATAGTCCATATACAGCCAAATCAGCAGTCAAGCTGGAAATCAGTCTAGCTTTAAATGATTGAAAAATAAAACTAAGTGAATAACTCTGCCCGAAATGAAAATGAATACAGCTGCTTAGTCCATTAGATTGTAAGTTAATTGTAGAAAAAAAGAAAAAAAAAAGTTAAAAAGGAGAGCAGCAGTGAGCAGTCATGCCAGTGTTCACTCAACCCGCTATAATGCATTCACTATTATCTAATGTATAGCTATCCTCATTAAACAACCTGTTTCTGAAAATGTTTCTCTATTAATTTCAATATTGCAGATTTATAACTGATTGTTTCATGTGTGTTTTTAAATAAATAAGAAGAAACACTAAGATTTTCTGTATGTCTTTAGTGTTTGTGTGTATTGTTTAAAACAAAGTAAAATGAACTATATGAATGTAACAATAGTACAATTCTACCTTGTTAACCATTACAGAATGCTTAGGATTTTTTGAGATATCAAAGATTATTCTTACTAGAATTTAGGACAAACATGTTGCTTTGAGCATACATACCGATCAACAACAATATTAAAACCACCTGCCTGGAATCCAAGAAATTTGGAGGCCAAGTCAACACCTTGATTCCTTGTCATGTTCCTCAGGCCACATTATCCTACTGAAAGAGGCCACTACCATCAGGAAATACTATTGCCATGAAGAGGTATACGTGGTCTGCAGCATTCTTTAGGTAGGTGGTACATGTCAAAGAAACACTCACATGAATGCTAGGTCCCAAGGTTTCCAAGCAGAGCATTGTTCAGAGTGTCACTTTGCTTCCATTGGCTTGCCTTCTGCCATCTCTTCCCCAGGTAAACAACGCACACATACCTGGTCATCCACATTATCAAAAATGTGATTCATCAGACCATGCCACCTTCTTCTATTGCTCCTTGGTCCAATTCTGACTTTCTCATGTCCATTGTAGGTGTTTTTGGTGGTGGACAGGGGTCAGCTTGGTCACTCTGACCAGTGTGCTTCTATGCACCCTATATGCAGCAAGGTGCAATGAATGGTGTGTTCTGACACCTTTCTCTCATGACCAGCATTAGGTTTTTTAGAGGTTTCTGCTACTATAGCTCTTCTATAGGCTAGGACCAAATGGGATAGCCATTGTTCCCTATGTGCATCAATGAGCCTTGGGTGCCCATGACCCTGTTGCCAGTTAACCGGTTGTCCTTTCTTGGACAACTTTTGGTAGGTACTAACCACTGCACACTGGGAATGCCCTACAAGACCTGCCATTTTGGAGATGCCGTAACCCAATTGTCCAGCCAGCACAGTTTGGTCCTCATCAAAGTCTCTAAGATCTTTACACTTGCCTGTTTTTCCTGCTTCAAACGCATCACCTTCAAGAAACGACTGTTCATTTGATGCCTGATATATCCCACCCTTTGACAGGTTACCATTATAATGAGATCATCAATGTTATTCACTTCACCTGTCAGTGTTTTTAATGTTGTGGCTGATAAGGACAAATCCATAAATAACTGCAGATTGTTTGCAGCAAAGAGAATGTTCAAGAGGATTCCAAAAAATAACTGTTATATTGTTATTCATGACTGTAATAATTGAAGTGAATGATAGTAGCTTCAAATATTTTTTTTCCTATTTTCTGATTCATGTATACTCCCTGAAAAAATATATACCTCGTACCTTCCGTGACGACCTCATCATCATAATGTCATATTTTACTAGAAATAAGACATTGGTGTAATCCTGGTGTTTTTTTCCTCACTATCATTAAGATGGTAATCAAACACCCATACATGTACCTTTCAGATGTTACTCTTATTCTTTCATCATTGGAAGAATTAAAGCGGTCTTCCTTTTCTCTGAAGTATTCCTCAATACATTGTTCTTCAAAGTCATGCACTTTCTTTAGCTCATCCTCTGTGATGACAAGTTCTAAAAAGAAAAGTAAAGGGTTACAATTTGTTTTTAAATAGCACTGTTCCTTGCCAGCGTATTTAGGCCCTTCACCTATTCTCTAATAACAAGTCATAAACTTAAAAATGTTCTTTTCTGTGATAATTTTGTTTAAAAGAGCTGAAACTCAAAATCAGTTTTTCTTTAATGTTAGAAAAATAGTATAAGACGGAATAATGGAAATATGATGTTTATATAGTCCTGCGGTGGGTTGGCACCCTGCCCGGGATTGGTTCCTGCCTTGTGCCTAGTGCTGGCTGGAATTGGCTCCAGCAGACCCCCGTGACCCTGTGTTCGGATTCAGTGGGTTGGAAAATGGATTGATGGATGGATGTTTATATAAGTATTAATTACTTCATCTTATTGTTTTGTAGAGTCTCCTCTTGCTGCAATAAAATTTGACTCTTATTGTGGTAAGTTCATATGCATTTAAACTAAATAAATTCTTAGGTTAATACTGTATATACTTACAGCAAGATTTATATAGAACTTTATTGGTCCAAGGACATTTGTCTTTTTACAGAAGCTCAATAAATAATATTATTACATTATGTGAAACAACAAATCCCCTCTCAGATACACACCAGAATGACAAAAAAAAAAAAAACCTCTGACTTGGCTAAACATAAAAAGAGCAGTCACAGTCACAATGAAGCATTATGCAGGCATATTACTGTTGGTATAAGCAAGCTCCAATAGCATGTCTTGAGACACTTCTGCTGAATAAGACATTGGCTGAAAAAAACTCAACTTTAGTGTGTCGGAGAGAGGATGTACAGCATTGTCTATAATGACACTCAGTTTTGTGTTCATTCTCTCCTTTGCCACTACCTCCAGGGGGGACAAGAGTGTGTCTCATAACTGAGCCTACCTTTTTACTTTGCTTATTGATTCAATGAGCCTCTGATGAAGTACTGTTACCAGCCCAGCACACTACAGTATGGAAAACTGTATTAAATTTGTATTTGTATTAAATAGTGCTGTCTCCTAAGAAAGAATACAGTGCTCAGGCCTTTTTTGCATAGCTGCTCTGTCTGTGTTATAAGACCAGTTCAGCTTTTCATCGATGTGGACCCCCAACTTCTTGTAGCAGTGCACTGCCTCTGCATCCACTCCCTAAATAGTGAACAGACATAGAGGCTTATTGATGTGAAGAAGAAAAGTCAATAACCTTTCTCTTGTTTTTGCTGATGTTAAGTTACATACAATTCTTTCTGCACCAAGAACCAAAGTTCTCCACCTGACTCCTAAACTCTGTCTCATCCCCCTTGTTAATACACCCCACTAGTGTAGAATCATCAGAGAATTTCTTCAAGTGACATGACCTGGTGTTATACTTACAGTCTAGGGTGTACAGAGAACAAAGTACAAGACTATTATTGTGGTGCTCCAGTAATCCTCACATCCGTATCAGAGACACAGCCGTTGAACATCACAAACTGCGGTTTTCTGACAGATAGTCCACTATCCAGGATATCATAGGCTCATCCTCATGCATATCCCTGAGCTTACCCCAAAACTGGGATGAATGGGTGGGGTTAAATGGTATTCTTAGTACACTGTGAATGATTGTTGGTGGTGGTGCTGCTAATTATGACCAACAGGTGGTGCTAAAAGGCAAAACTAAGATAAGTCAAGATCCTGATGAGTCAACGCAATAGGGAACTTTCATTAGAATTGTATGATTTCCGAAAGTTGCAGATAGCACTTTAGCCCCTCTGTATAGCCATTGTACATCTGCAATACAGACAATGGAGAAATTAAAAAGCATATTCTTCACAGTGCTGTCAGCTTTGTCAAGGTCAGAATAAGCCTTGTGATGCAGATAGACAATTACATTTTTTTTGCTCAAGTCTTCAGACCATACCATTAAAAGCAAATCCATAAGGACTTCATTACTTAAAATTTGTGTTCTTACATCGTAAAATGAATGTATGTATTTTGGAAAGAAAAACCATGTATGACTTTTTTTAGTCAGTCAGTCATGCACCTAACCTGCATGTCTTTGGACTGTGGGAGGAAACCATGCAGACAAGGGGAGAACATGCAAACTCCACACAGGGAAGACCAGGGAAGTGAACCCAGGTCTACTTACTGTGAAGCAGCAGCACTACCACTGCACCACTGTGCTGCCCACTTTCTTTAGTGCTGCAGCTTAAATTAAAAATAAAGTAATACAAATTCTTGATGTGTAAATCTAAATCTTTACAAAAAACAAAGGACAAAATATACTTTGAAGGTAGATATAAACTCAAGTAATTAATTGTAATTATGTTTAAGTGTTAGTTGTCATAAATTGATGTACCCTTGTGCATGTGTTTTGGCTGAAGGATGTTGGTAATAAATAATAATTTATTAATAACAAACTATAGCCTCCCAAGTTACAATATATTTTGCACTGTTTTGCAATATATTTTATACTGTATTTTCAATTTCCTATGCTTTTATTGTTTATAAGGTTTATATATAAGAGTAAAGGTTTATTTTTAATTGACTGAAAAACTAGGGAAAATCATGCTTGGTATATGCAGTAACATGCATAGTTAAAATGTGGATATGTTTTTATCTATTGTTTTGTACTTGATTTCTTGATTTGAACCATAAAGTTTAAATTATAAATATGACATGCTAATTGTATGCTCCAAATATCTTTTGATAACATTTGTAGATAATAAACTCAATGATTTATGTAGGAATAACTTTTGGCATCACATATAATCTTTTACATGCCACAAAATAATTGCTAAAGTTGAATGATTTTGGATCTAAGTCCAGAATGTAGGTGGCTGAAAAAGAGTTTTATGTTGGTTACAAGTTTTTGTTTTTTTAAATAGGAGTCATGTGCATTTTGAGAAAATATACATTTATTTTTTATATGTGCATACTAAAAATAAATCGACAACCATTTTCAAATCTTGTATAGTTTTTCAAGTAAAACACTGTCACACACATGCACATGGGAGGCAGCTAAAGGGCTTGAGTAAGGGTAATTTCAAGTCAGACCGGGTTGTGGCAGAGTGAGCTGATTCTTTTTCTCGCTTTCCTGCAGACCATCCACGGGAGATTCCACCTGGCCCTGTTGACGTCACTTCCGGGTCTGAGCCTATGGAGGAAGACCTTGCCGGCTCCGGCCCCTTTGATGTCATGTCTAGGCTCGAGCCTATGGCTGAAGACCCTTACGAGCCCGACCCATCTGACTTCACTTCCTGTCTTCCCCTTTAAAAGCCTCCACCTTTTCCCGATTCTCTCAGATCTATTTTAGACTTGGGTTTTGTGCACATCAGTGCTGTTATACATTTTGCAACTTTGCAGCCAGGATACCAATATACGGGTGGCTGCCCCAAACCTTTTTATGACTCTTATGTCTGGTTTTTGCGACAACACATACAGTAGATGGATCAAAGTGCCACATGTGTAAGAGACACAAACACAGTCCAATGTGCAGATCTAGTCTAAAGTTTTCTGGTGGCATTAGGTGGATTGCTTATCTCAGCAGACTGTTTATGTGCTTAAAATGTATCAGCAGTTTTGTGGCTAGTGATTTCTCTCCAAGAAGTGGATGTATTAACACTTGATGGAGTGTCATTGATACAAAACGTGACATCTTACAGTTGTTAAAGTTGCTTGAGAATAAATGTAACTGCTTCAGGGAAATTAGTAGTGGTTAAACATTAGATAAACATTAAACAGCAGTGCCATCTGAGAAGAGCATAACAGTGCAGTAGGCATGAAAGCCTTGTTTCGAAATCTGCAGCAAGCAAACCTTTCACTGAAACATCTTATTTTCACAACATTTTTATAGCACACCTGTATTACTATACTTTTTAAGTGTAATTGTTATAGCTGAATTGAAATAGTGTTGAAAAAAATACTCACTCAGGCCATAATCTCTTTCCTCTTGGTCATCATGTTTCCGCCAGCGGCAGCAGAGATGCTGGAACACCATAGTCATGTGACTGAAGATAATGAGTGGAGGTGGTAAGACAGGCCTTTCATGGAATGTCATGATAAGCTGATATCTCTGAAACTTCCACACTTGATTTGATATTGACTTCACTTCAAAAAAGGTGTTGCTAAAAAAAATCAGAAACAGTTTACTTTATTTATAACATTCTTGAACTCAATTAAATTCAGTTCAGGGTTATGGGGCCTGGATTCAATCCCGGACAAGGTGCCAGTCCATTGCTATATTAGAATCACCAGTCAAACAAATCAACTTGTTTTTGAGATGTTGGAGAATCACCTACGCCAACCAAAACATGCAGACTCCATTCGGACAATCACCAGTTACTGGATTCAAATCCAGAAAACTGAATTTGTGGAGCAGCAGCAGCACTATTCACTACATCATTGTGGCACATTTAAGTATAATGTGAAATACAAAATTAAAAAATATTCTCTAGACACGGAAGTGCTTTCAATGACACCATCAAAGTAACAAATTGACAAGCTTCATTTCAATATGCAGCTTTTAAAAAATTTTATATTAACACTAATGAATGCAAATATATTTGTGTACAGTGTTGTTTACCCCCAAATGAACATCAGCTTTTTACCTTTATCAGATCAAGAAGGGCAAAATTGAAATACTTTACATATTATTGCTTCTTTTGCAAAAAAACTGCATCAAGACTGATTATATTGTAGTTAATAATGTTAAATATGACAAGATATCAGCAAGATGGTATCTCATCTTGTCTTACATAAAAGTGTATTTATTTATACTCTTAATTAAAGATATCAAGGATGGATGTATTTCTAGGCTATACCAAAGTTTGTAAGGAATGATATACTGTATGTAAAAAATGTCAACTTTAGATACACTTTTTAAAGTACATTTTGTTTTATTTGATTTATATTCTTATTAATTTCTTTGGTTTTAAATTCTATAAACCCAACCACAGGGGATGCACAAACCCGTGTGTTCCTTCGTGCCAGTCCTGAGCCCAAATAAATGGGGATGGTTACATCAGGAAAAGCATCAAGTGTAAAATTTTGGCAGATCAATATGTGGACAACAATACAGATTTCCAAACCGGATTGGTCAAGGCTTGGGTTAACAACGGCCGCCACCAGTACTGTTAGCCAACAGAGTGCTGGCGGAAATTGGAGAAGAAGTGGGAGAAGGCATTTCCAGAGGTAGGAGGAGAGGAAGAAGGTAAAGAGAGTGGAAGTGAGGGTAGGAACTTTGAATGCTGACAGTATGACTGGTAAGGGGAGAGAGTTTGCTGATATGATGGAGAGAAGGAAGGTTGGTATATTGTGCGTGCAAGAGACTAAAAGGAAAGGAAGTAAGCCCAGATGGATCGGAGGTGGGTTCACATTGTTCTATCATGATGTGGATGGGAGGAGAAATGGGGTAGGGGTTATCCTGAAGGAACAGTATGTCAATAGTGTTTTGGAAGGGAAAACAATATCAGACAGAGTAATGATTATGAAGTTGGAAATTGAAGGTGTGATCAAGAATGTTGTTAGTGCATATGCTCTGTAAATTGGGTATGCGATGGATGAGAAAGACGATTTTTGGAGTGTTGATAAAGTGGTGGAGAGTATACCCAATAGAGAGAGAGTGCTGACTGGAGCAAACTGGGCATGTTGGTGAAGGCAACAGAGGAGATGAGGAGGTGATGGGTAGGTATGGTGTTAATGAGAGGAATGCAGAAGGTCAGATGGTAGTGGATTTTGCGAAAAACATGGGCATGGTAGTGGTGAACACATATTTTAAGAAGAGGGAGAAACATAGGGTGGCGTACAAGAGTGGAGGAAGATGCACACAAGTAGATTGTATCCTATGCTGGAGGGCCAGTCTAAAGGAGATTGTAGACCGCAAAGTGGTATCAGGGGAAAGGGTAGTTAGGCAGCATAGGATGGTGGTCTGTAGGATGACATTAAAGATCAAGAAAAGGAGGAGAGTTAAATGTTGGAAGTTGAAAAAGGAAGATTGCAAGGTTGAGTTTAGGGAGGAGGTGAGACAGACACTGGGTGGTAGTGAAGAGTTAACAGACAGCTGTGCAACTACAGCAGAAGTAGTAAGGGTGACAGCAAGAAGGGTGCTTGGTGTGACATTTGGACAAAGGAAGGAGAAAAATTAAACCGGGTGGTGTAATGGAGAAGTACAGGAGAGTATACAAGATGAGGCTGTCAAAGAAGTGGCATAGTCAGAGAAATGCAGAAAGTAGACAACAGTACAAGGAGATAAGGTGAAAGGTGAAATGAAGAGATGTGGCGAAGGCTAAAGAAAAGGTGTATGATGCATTGCATGAGAGGTTGGATACTAAGGAGGGAGAAAGGGACCTGTAGCAATTGGCTAAACAGAGGGACTGAGGAGCAAAAGATGTGCAGCAGGTTAGGGTGATAAAGGATAAAGATGGGAACATACTTACAAGCAAGGAAAGTGTGTTGAGCAGATGGAAAGATTACTTTGAGAGGCTGATGAATGAAGAGAATGAGAGAGAGAGAGAAGGCTGGATGGAGATAGTGAGTTGGGAAATACAATGGATTACCAAGGAAGAAGTAAGGACAGCTATGAAGAAGATGAAGAATGGAAAGGCAGTTGGTCAAGATGACATAATTGTGGAATGTAGGTTTTCAGGAGAGTTGGCAGTGGAGTTTTTAACCTGGTTGTTCAATGCAATCTTGGAAAATGAGAGGATGCCTGAGGAGTGGAGAAGAGGTGTTTTGGTACAGAACTTTAAGGATAAAGGGGATATGCAGAGCTGTAGTAACTACATAGGGATAAAATTGATGAGCCACAACATGAAGTTATGGGAAAGAGTATTGGAATTAGGGAATCCATTCTTGGTAATCTGGAGCCCGGGATTCCCGGACATTTTTCATTCCCACATTCCCGGGAATGAAACTGCTGTAATTCCCGGGAAACCGGGAATGGCCAAGCTTGCATATATAGCGTGTAAAAGTGTAAAAATCGATAAAGAAATAACAGAGTTGTAGTTGAAAACTGAAGACTTCATTGACGTCTGTCAGACAACAGCTTTGAACAGCAACTTGAAATTGCAATGCGTCTGTCTGTTCCATCCGCATTATCTGTGCCAAGAAACTTGCCATCACAGAATGATGACAAGAAACTGGATGCATCAGTAAAAGCTGAAATGGCGGTGTTTCAGACCAATGGCAAGTGCGGGCGTTGTTTAGAACAAGTATATCAGTATCTGATGACTGTGCCGCCTACTTCAGTGGAGGCAGAATGTGCTTTCTCAGCGGCTGGCACACTCTGCATGAAGGTGCGCTCTTACCTGGATGGCTGCACGCTGGACACGTTATCCTTTCTGCGTTCTTATTACCGCAACTAACTAGATACATGTACTTATATGACAGCATGAACTGTTTGTAGATAAGGTTAGTCTTTCATTGGCGTCAACATATTACAGTAGTTTTATTAAAAATAAGTGTCAGTCATTCTAAAACCGTTCACATGTGAGATGCCCGTGCACTGTGTCATTCCCAGGAGCCTTGGATTCCTGGGAATAACATGCGGGATTCCCAAATTCCCAGGAATGGATAAACCCGTCGGGGAATGGATTTCCTATTGGAAGCTAAGTTAAGAAGAGAGGTGATGATTACTGAGCAGCAACATGGTTTCCCAGTAGGACCTGCATTGTGTCTTTATGGACCTGGAGAAAGCATACGACAGGGTTCCTCGAGAGGAGCTGTGGTATTGTATGAGGAAGTCGGGAGTGGGAGAGAAGTATGCAAGAGTTGTACAAGATATGTAAGAAGGAAGTGTGACAGTGGTGAGGTCTGCAGTAGAAGTGACAGATGCATTCAAGGTGGAAGTGGGATTACATCAGGCATTGGCTCTGAGCCTTTTCTTATTTGCAATGATGATGGATATGTTGACAGACAAGATTAGACAGGAGTCCCCATGGACTAAGATGTTTGCTGATAACATTGTGATCTGTAGCGAGAGAGGGGAGCAGGTTGAGGAGACCATGGAGAGGAGAGGAATGAAGATCTGGAGGAATAAGACAAAATACATGTGTATAAATGAGAGCAAGGTCATCAGACTATTGAGGATGCAGGGAGTAGAGCTGGCGAAGGTGAAAAAGTTTAAATACCTGGGATCAACAGTACAGAGTAACAGGGACTGTGGAAGAGAAGTGAAGAAGAGAGTGCAGGTAGGGTGCAGTGGGTGGAGAAGAGTGTCAGTAATGATTTGTAACAGTCGGGCGTCAGCAACAGTGAAAGGGAAGATCTACAGGATGGTAGTGAGACCAGCTATGTTATATGGGTTGGAGACAATGGCACTGACCAAAAAATAGGAAACAGAGCTGGAGGTGGCAGAGTTAAATATGTTAAGATTTGCATTGGCTGTGATGAGGATTGACAGGATTAGAAATGAGTACATTAGAGGGTCAGCTAAGGTTGGAATGTTTGGAAATAAAGTCAGAGAAGCGAGATTGTGTTGCTTTGGACATGTGCAGAGGAGAGATGCTGGATATATTGGAAAAATTATGCTAAGGATGGAGTTGCCAGGTTAAGAGGAAAAGAGGGAGGCAAAAGAGGACGTTTATGGATGTGGTGAGAGAGGACATGCAGGTGGTGGTTGTAACAGAGTAAGATAATCCGCTGCGGCGACCTCTAATAGGAGCAGCTGAAAGAAGAGGTTTTTAAATTCTGTACATTGGATGCAGTGTATGTATGTGTGTGTAGCCAACATCCAGTAAAATAAATGAAAGGAAAATAAACTAGGTGTGTAAAAGCTGCCATTACAGAAAATAAAGGGAGAGATTAAAGAGTTAGTCAGTCATTAAAACTGGAGAAATACATGATACCAGGCTAAGAATGAGCTTAGCTTGTTCTATTTATCTGTGAAATGAGCCATTGAAGCCCTGTGAAAAAACACAAACAGTGAGATCAGTGTGGCTATGATCAGAGGATGTCAAATGTTCTACAGTAGGCTCAATAAGATCTTTGATCTTAATGGCCAATACAATCTCCCTGAGAAGGTCTGCTATCCATCTCCCTGTTTACAACTATGTGGATAAATAATATTTTCAGCCTGGGAAAAGGCCTGTTGCTTAATGTTGAATTTTCCAGAGGGAGGTGCTTTTAGCAGTTAACAGAGATCAGCATAATCACTCGTCGACTAATCTGCAGCTACACAACCCCATGCACAGCAAGCCTCAATGTACTGTGTGTTCTGACACCTTTCTCTCATGGCTAGCATTTAGTTTTCAGTAATTGGTGCTACAGTACCTCTTCTGTGGGGTTGGACCAAAAAGGCTAGTCTTCACTCGCCAATACATCAATGAGCCTTGGGCACCCATGACCCACTCACCGCTTAACTGGCAATTTGACAATCTGGCCCTTGTCAAAGTCGCTCAGATCCTTTCTTGTTTCCAAAACATCACCTTCAAGAACTCACTGTTCAATTGCTGCCTAATATATGATCATGATATACTATATTAATTCTTGAGGGTAAATTCTTTTTGCATTATCTTTGGGGATCAGAGTGCTGGGTCAGCCATTGTACTGTGCCTCTGTAGCAGTTTACAGGTTAAGGTCTTTGCTCAAGGGACCAACTGAGTAGGATCCTTTCTGGCAGTAACAGGATTTGACCCAGCAAACTTCCATGTACCAGTGCAGAGCCTTAACCAAAGAGCTAGCACTCCACTATACACATAAACATACACCGAAAAGCCATAATATTAAAACCACTGACAGGTGAAGTGTAATACATTTATTTTATATATATATATATATATATATATATATATATATATATATATATATATATATAAACTGGAGAACTATTATAATATCTGTAGCAATCTGATTGGTATTTACTTACTTGAATACTGCTATGAGGAGATTGACCAAAAGAATATTTGCTACCAAGAGATAACATGCCATGATAGCTGGGACAATCCATGCACCTGTTTTGCAGGGTGGCAGCTCATCAATTGTGCCATCAGCATTGGTAATGTTAAGCCCACATGGAGCTGCAGAGTAAAACAAAACAGAAAACACATAAAAGATTAGGTGTATGTAATAATTATCATTCAACTATTTTCCCAGTTAATTCCCTTGCTGATTAAAATAATGAATATTACCAGATGATTTCAATTGTATTGTATGCTGTCAAACTGTAAAGTATTCTGAACCGGGTTTGGGTGGTTAAATTATCTGTTCAGCCTTGCCAGAAAGAGGGGGTCTAGCTGCAAAAACTGTAAGCTGTGGAGCTCCAAGCTAAACAGGAAACGTGACCGCCACGTAAGCTTGTTTATGTCACTTTGAGTCAGACAACTCTACCCCAACCCTCATTTAAAGGAAAGTTTAAACATGCTTATTAGTTGAGTCACATTACCTCCCCACAACAGTAATCTTAACCAGCGCATAACCAGATATGAAGCTCCACAGCTTCCAGTAGCAGCAGCAGCAAGATACTCTTGCATCATTGGACTCATTGGAGTGCCCGTTGATCTATTGTCACCCTTAGTAAGCCATCCCACTTCTTTCAGTTTGTACATTTTGAACTTTGGTCATAGTTAGGTCTTAACTTGTTTACTAAATTTGAACATTTGTCAGGAGCAATTTAGTTTTGTTACATAATTTTATAAAGCCTAGTTTCTTGATTCTAGTAGATCAACAAGTATTATTATTACATTTATATATTATTATAGTCAGTGGTGTAGCTAGATGCTAAAGGCCCCTGTGCAACTCCCTGAGGTGGGCCCCTCCTGTCTAGCATAACTGTTAGTAACTCATTCGCAACTAGATCCTAGGGACCGGCTGGGCAGTGGTGTCCATGATGGGGACACTATCAGATCACAAGCTGCTGACAAACCAGCCAGCTTTCTAAATGGAATTTGTAATAATTTTTTTAATCACTTTATTACAACAGCTGTAAGTTAGCAAAAATATAATAAATTGTTGGAATGGAATTTGTGGCGAGTAGTAGTAGTACATACAGTAAATATATGTAAGATGTGGACCCGCTTATTTTTCCAAGACAACTTTCTGAAGGAAGATGATTAAAATGTAATGTAAGCTAGAAAGTATAAACTGTTCTGTGCTATAAAATGAAGCAATTTCAATTTGTAACAAATTAAAACGACAACACTGGCTGACAGGATACTACTACACAATGGACCTATTTTACAGAAGTTCTGAGAAAATGGATATCATAAAGTGAGGTGTCAATGGTTCCAAGAAATTTGCCTTTATTTGTAAGAAATTGATTTGTCATATACATTACTTGTTTGTCTTTAGTAGTTTCTCCACTTGTAATGGTTTTAGCAGATTGCACCTGATCTGAAGCCATTGTATCGCTACTTACAGACTCAGTAGCTGCAACCATTTCACTCACTGCACTGTTTGCATAACCTGCTTACGGCCATTGCAATGATTCACCAGCATCAGCATTTTCAGTTACTACCGCTGGCCCTTGCTTAGTTTTGAGAATGGTAGAAATCTTGGTAAGCTTAGCATTCTTCTATATCTGTTGCAGGCATGCCTTACATTTAGCAGCACCACTCTTATAATGTTTGCCAGATCCGCTGCAAATGGCCGACATGGCATTGTACGGCGAGAGTATAAAAAGTGTCAGATTGTTTAAATATTCAGCGTTTGCTGACCATAACTTAACAACAGAATTGCTATTCTGCTGCTATTAATATTCTGACTTGCTTATTTCAGTTCAGGGAGCTGAATGAAAGTTCTATAACATTGGGTGCAATAAATGTGGAATCATACTGGTCATTAAATTTAAAGAACAGTGGGAATGAGCTAATAGAATTACTTCTTTTTTTCTCTACAGTTTACTTAAGGATTTTCCTGTATGCATTAATAATACAGAGATAAATAAGCCCTACCCCATTTGTGTGCAATGTGAAATAAGGACTGTGCAAAAGTACATTTTTTAACACTGATGAATATTGCACTGTTTTTTTTTTTTATTTTGATCACATTTTTGTAGGAAATTTACTACAGTCTTCCACAAATAAAATGCTTTATTTGTAAATAGTTTTAAGAGTTGGAAGGCCTTCATGAATCTTAAAACCTTCTCCACAAATAGAAAATGATTCTGTGTTCCAAGATGGTGAGGGCTAAGGATGTGTAAAGAATGGTTCAATCAGACAGAAGAGTATGTTATGTGTTTTTGTCACTTTCTTTAATGCTAAATGTTCTCCATGTAATTGTTCAATAATTCTGAGCACCTTTCACACTATTCCAGTTATGGCAAGGTACCAGGTGCAGTCTGCAATTACAAAGGGAGTAAACAGGTCATTGTGAGCTGTTACTGTGAAATAAGTTTGTCAACAACGATAAGTTTTTGAATCTGGTTAAGTTTAATGCTATGGAATAGGAGTTGGAGAGTTTTGTTGAGATGAAAAGCCTGTCTTCATTTTTTTTTTTTTGTCTTAAAACAAAGAGATCAAAAGATAGCTTACGGTCTATTTGATCTGCAAATACTTCTCCATATATCATCCAGTAAGGCATGTAAAAAATATTTCTTGCCAGAACCCAAGAAGGATCTTCATTTGGATGTAAAATTGCTTGACGAGCCACTCCAAAACTCATTAGAACTACCAGCATAATGATGACAAAATACATCATGTCAATCATCTGTTAAAACAAAAAACATGTTTTCCTCAGATTAGAGAAGGGATCTGCAAAAATAACTTATTTTTTATTAAAAGAGTTTTAATATAATAAGATATGATGTAAAGTTTCCTATTGGATGGAGAAAGAACATAGGTTATAGTACTTCACAGCAGAAAAGTAAACTGAAAACAGAATTCAGTTAAATTAGTTTACATGCACCCAAAGCAAAGAAAATATAGTAGATGGCTGCAGACTTTGAGACCCCTGTGAAAGTGCTGTAATTTAATAAACATATCATTTTCCACTTTAAAAATCTTATAATATGCAAACAGTGGTGTAACTTTGTTTAGTAATATCTATTCTTAAAGACAATGGTGTAAATGATATTTGCATTGTAGATGGTATTGATGGTCTATGTGTAGTTTATATGTTCTCACTGTGTTTGAGTGGGGCGATGCTAGGGTGTTTTAAGGATAGGTGTAAGTTACCCAGCTCCTAGAACCCTTAAAGAGGCTATATATTATATGAACAAGCCTTTAAAGTCATATTCTAGGATTCCAGAGGTCTCAGGTTTGAAAATTCTGAAGACTAGAACCCCATGAACATTATAGAACATAACAAGAAATGAATGGAAGCTATTTAAATATAATTATTGTAAATATTATGTCTTCTATATATATGTGTAAAAAAAAGTCACCCCAGATTTAAATGTGAAAAATCCTAAATTAACAATATGATGTAATTGTATGAGAAAATGACTAAAGAATTTGCTAGTTAGTATACCGTCCAATAGTGTCTATATTGACTTTCTAAATGTTTTTAATGTGGCACCCTGTGAAAGACTTACCATCAAACTACAAGTAATAAAGATTCAGGGTGCAGTATGCATATACAGGGTGGTCCAGATCTAATTATGCAATTTTCATTGTGCTATAACTTATTAAGTTTATTACTCCGAGCCTGTATCCAACTGAATGGAGGACAAGTGGGACATTACATGGGAAATCAGTGACATAATTCAATGCAAGTCCATTTTTGTTTATTACAAGATATTTTGAACAATTCTTTTGTCTTGTATTGTTTTCCTGCATTGCATTAAAAGTTGCATAATTAGATCTGGACCACCCTGTAGGTACAGAATCATTTTAAACACAGAAAACAACTGGTTGTAGCAACAGTTAATGGTAATTTCTAAATTGCTCTAAGTGTCCCCCATCATGTCTATTACCTATTTTTATACAAATGAATGTATAAACATTCACATTTGGGTTGGTAATGTATGTTGGAAATAAAGTTTAATGTAAATAAATATTAAGTCACACACATTGGAGTAATAATCTTCAATATAATTTCAGAAATTGAGATTTAGAAATCCACTTTTTGAAAAAGATTTGGAAATTCTTGTCAGGTCATTGACAGCTACTACTAGTCAGAGTACAAAAGAGATCAAAAAGGTTCATACTGTGCTGAATTATATAGTATGCAAGTGAAAAGGGGTTATGTACAAGATTTATACACACTAATGAAATCATATCTGGTATGTTGTGTATTATTTTGGTGTCTCATTTACAAGAAGGATGTTGTGTCATATCATTGTGAAAATATATAAATTTTTATGCAACAGTTAAATAGAATATTTTGTATAGAAGCTCTGAACCCCACAGTGAAAAAAATTATGGATTACACTTATCTCGTATGTACGCGATACTTTCGCATACTTACGAGATGTTTTCACATACATACGAGTTACTTTTACATATGCATGAGATGTTTTCATGTTCGTACGAGATAGTTTCATCTAATAGTAATCTAATAACTTTAGATTAAAAAATAACAAAAGTGCGCTTCGGGGCTACCTAATTACACCTTTACCAAGGCTACGACACTTCAGTTTGAGGTCACTTCCAGCCCTTGTAGCATGGTGATATAAAAAATGCAGACAGGTGGGCTTTCATTTATTAAAGGAGTGTGGGATGGTTGGAGATGGGTTTAACTGCAGCCTGCAATACCTATGATGCACATCAGGTAATGCCCACAACGTCATTCACAAAATGCTCATCGCATGCCCCGTTACATTATGGTTAAGGTTAGGGTTGTGGGAGGGTTATCTGACTCAAAAGGTTTATGTAAGTGATTTATGTATGTAGGTATTCGTCTGTGCACTCTTAACAGATCCCCTGAAGAAATATGGTAGTTTTTATTCTTCCTGTGAAACAATTTGGTGTGTACATCTTACTATCTTGTGCCCACTATGTATATATAGTATATGCCCACCACTTACAATAGACTGCTCACCAGGTACTTTAAGGTCGCACTGGCCAATACTGCATTAGTGCTGCATACATTCAGATGAGCACCAAATTCACGTACGTACAAGATAAGGGTTATCCCATAATTTTTTCACTGTGCAGTTCAGAGCTTCTGTAATTATGTAGTGTGTGTAAAATAAATGTTTCTTTTTCTTTCATCTGTTACATACTCCCTCTCAGAAGCACTTCAAACACAGAAACAATGTGTTATGGTAAAAATTAATGGTAATTTGTAAATTTCTGTAAGTGGACTTTTCAGAATAATGAATTATTTCATGTGAAGAACGTGATTCCAATCCTGGTTTAGTACCTGCCTTGTGCTCAGTGTCATCAGGATAGACTCTAGCACTTCTCTGGCTTTGAATCAGATCAAAGTGAGTTTAGGTAAAGTTGGAAACAGAACCAAACTAATCAGATGGATACGTTATGTTCTAAATATAAAGACATACTTACCATCTTCCCTATCATCATAACATAAGGACCCAAATACTTGTTGACTCCAAATATGTCCAGCAAGCGGATGTACCAATAAATGATGTTGACACAGTAAATGACTCGACCATAACTCATAAATGGGGGATCCTGCAGCCTCAGCACCATCCCCACTGAGAAGAGAAGGATGGCCATAAGGTCTGTGATATTCCAGTACTCTTGAAGCCACACTTTGACTTTCTGCAGCAACTTTCCAGGTTCAGACATTAGGATCTGTAAAAAAAAAAAAGCAATTCTATTGTGGGAGGAATAAGAAATAAATCGTGGGAATTAAGAGCCTCTCCTCGTCAAAGGCAGTAGTCATTGAATACTCTTAATAAAATAAAGGGAAACAACATAAGTACTTCAGCAATTTGTAACCATTACAGTTCTTTTAGCTTCATGATTTTCTCTCAACAAATCTATTTTCAAACAGTTATGAAAAGTCACAGACAAGTGCAACAATTTTGTATTTTAAATGCATTATGTGTTGGTGATGTTAATATTCTAGTTAAATGGCTTGAGAACATCTTTCAAATTTTAAGCAAATTTTGGATAGTGATCTCATTCAAACTGTAATTTAATTCAATATAAGCAATTTTATTTTAAAGTCCACATAATTCAAAACATTTCTAACAGCAAAAAAACGATCATTATGTCTTCCTTATGCGCAGATTATTTATTTTTGGCATCATAGCAGCAGAAACACAAAATGACGCAAGTGGTAACATCACAGATGAAATCCCTAGTAACGGCAAAGAATAAAGAAAACAAAACAGCTACTTACTAGCTGATTGTCACATTATTAAAGTATGTTTCTCACAGCAATATCCATGCTTTTGTGCAGCATGCATCTGTTATGTGCAAGCGTCATCCATTTTGCCCAAAAGATGTCACGTTTTACATGACAGTTCCAGAATAAAAACAGGGAATACATAAATAATAGTTAATGTGGACAGAATCCCCTTTTCAAGATAAATGCTAAAAGTAAAAGAAAATATTTTCATGATTATTTTCCAGTGTTAGTAGTTTCCATAATAGGAACTGGATTTATTACCTTGGTCAAGGATTCTTACGACAAGTGCAGCTTGCTGGCCTTCAGACACATGACTGCTTAAACTGAGTCTTGCTTACACTCTTATCTCTTGTTGAGGTCATCATTATGAGACTTTTTGGTTATTGCTTCTTAGTACGTATTTTAGCCACCCATTACTATTTACTTACATACAGTATGTGTGTACTGATTCTGAAAATATCAATTTAATCTTTTTGCTTAAAAACATGTTTGAATTTTGAACTAGGTTTAATAGAGTAGTGGTAGACCTTATAGATTCAGCACATTTTAAGTCCAGAAGTTAATCCAATTGGAAAACTGAAGTCAAAGTAATTATGGTTTCTGTAACTTATATTCACAACTTTTGGATGAGTACATCAAAAATCACCTAATTTGAAGCCATTTAATATACAGTAGATCCTTCAGAAATGAAGAATTTGAGCTTTATGATTACTGTATAGAGAGTGTGTTTAGATAAGTCCCGGAGTAATTAGGCCTCTGTCTGAGTGGGCCGTGCCATAGCCTGGTGCCTGGTTAGATGCTGTTTTCTGCCTTGTGACAAAGATATAAATGTATCATGAAATACGTAAGTGGTGTTTTCAGAATTTCAGAATTATAAGTGATAGTAAATGCTTCCAAATATGACTGATTCAGGGCGGCTGTGAATAATTTTGTTTTCAGAAACCAGCACAGTTTTCTTCTTTTTCCACCAATATACTGGTAGAGAACACCTTATATCTGTACAACTGGTGTTTATTTTGCCTATGTTTGCACTTGGCAGGCCATTTTACAAGTAAAGATAACTGATATTATATTCATAAAACTTGTATAAAATTATTGGGTTTAAGGATAATGTCTGACCAAGGTTACATGTTCTCTCCTCTCTGTGTGGGCTTTCTCCTGTTACTCTAGTTTCCTAGCGAAGCAAGAATATTGTAAAAAAAAAAAGTGCAAGACTAGCACAAGATTACACATTCTGCCTTATACTGTATAAGATTTTGACAGTTAAGGACAACCAAGAAAATGATTTCTTTTAAAAAACATAATTAACATATATACCGTATTTGTGGGTGGCTTGGCATTACAGTGTTTAGTGATGCTACTGCTTCCCAGATCCACCATTCTACACCTGATCATTCTCCATCAGGAGTTTATATGTTCTTTACCCATGTCTCCGAGTGGTTGTCCTTCCACATATCCAAAACATGCTGGTTAGGTTAATTAGTGAGTCTAAATTGAACTCAGGAAAGTGTGAACATCTGTTGATGGCTGGTTTCCTGCCTTGCACCTGATGCTGCTGAAAATAGCTTGGGATCCCAGTGACCCTGACTGGCTTTAAGAATGTAAAATTTTCTTATGCATATATATATATATATATATATATTGCATATATATATATATATATATATACACATACACACACACATATGCCACTTTCTGAGACATGTTAGAGTAGAGTTGCATAAAACATACACATAATTCAGATCCTCCTTATGTCTTTGTTCTTAATTTCACTATGTAATTTCAGATGGAAAATGAAAAAAAGTAAAGAAATCATAGGCCATGATAATTACTGTTCAAAATGTTTTTTCCTGTGGGTAGTGCATTTATGGCTGGTATGTAAAATAGAAAGCTATGGGTTAATATTACTTCACCAAGCTAACACTAGATGGCAGCTGAAAACCAGTGAATAAGTTTGCAAGCTGAGAGTCAAATACTGTCCGCATGATAGAACTTAAGGAACTAATGTACAGTAGATGTTTTGATGATGAGAAATATAAGAGCTTTAAAAGAAATACAGCTTAGTAACATTAAATATTTCTTACTTTTCATAAACATACCCCTTAGATGTCAGCAGAATATTAATTATAAGTTCATTTTTACATTTTATATTTAGAATACTAAGAAAGCTTTGTCTGAAGTAGGAAATGAATACAATAGCTACAGACTAACTTTGCATAAGATAAGTTAGTTGAGAATGTTATTATCTAGAAACTGAAATAATAATACTGTAGGAATTAGTTCTTTATAATAATCACTTACTAGTACAACAGGAAGTACTTGATTAAACTATTTGAAAAGGAAAATTATTCACAAGTTGTGAAATAACAATAGTTAAAAATGATCCTTCTGGCTATGCTAGTTTAGCTAATTTTATTGCAGGCTATCTAAAGTTCTACGGTCACCTTCTGAATTGTATTATGAGTAAACTGAAAATATTCTATTCAAATACCTTTCTTATTATGCAACAATAGTGTGAAGGGCATGTTAAATGCCTTCTCAAAGCTAGCAATGCATGATTAGAGGTATGGCATGATACATTAAATTAAATTCCAGTTTCGTAAGATATTTAGAAGGTGGTTGCAGAAGTCAAAGAAGAATTTTGCACTGCTTTCTGAATAACCTGAATAACCTAACTTTGTAAATTTAAAAAATTATTATGTCATGAAAGTAGTTGCTTTACATGTCAAAATGTAAAAAATATCAGTAATTTTAGAAATGTATTAACTGTGAAACAACAAACTAAAAATTAGTAATTTTGCCCTATGCATATTCAACAGAATGTATTTTTGTACTGTACACACAATGCACACAATGACATAAAGTGCCTGATGCTGGCCTGGATGACTCCATATATTTATAATATATACTGTAAGTCTACAGTACAGGACTGTTGTATTGTTGAGGCTTGTAAATTAATTTACAATAATTTACATAATAACTCCATTATACTAGTTTGTTTTAGATAAACTGCCAAATTATTGCTCATCCTATTTCACAAAAAGCACATTCTATTTCACAAAAGCATTTCATTCTTTCTTAAACAAAGGTGCTGTTGCAAAGTACAGTATACAGTACAAAGTACAATATGTGCAAAGATTAATTTCACAGAAAGTGACCTGTTAAACAATTTAAATGAAAAGTAGAAGTTGTATCGTGTTAATGTTGTTTCCATACTTGCTACTATTACACTGATATGGGTAATGTGTTTATGTTGCTGGTTCTTTTGAATTACTAAACATATCTACATAGAACTTTATCTACAAATGCCACTGTTCACCTAATGTTTCCAAAATGACATCACGTTGCCAGTAAAGACATACTCTCTATCATTACACTTAGTTATTTATTCCATGTGTGAGATTTTATGTGAAGAAAACCTTTCTAAAGTTTATCTTTAACAGATGTGCAACTGTGTCCCCATGTTCTTGTTAAAGAATTCATTGTAATGTAATGGATGGGATCCACAGCAATAATTCTATTCAAAATTTTAAACATTTCAGTCATGTCACCTCTTAATCCCTACTTGCTTAAACTGAATAGATTGAATTCCCTCAATCTTTCTTCATAGCTTATACCTCTATGTCCTGGAATTATCCTATTTGCCCTTCTCTGCACTCTCTTTTGGGCTATTATGTCTTATGTAATATGGAGGCAAAAATTGTAAATTGATCCTCATGTGAGGCCCCACTAGTGAATTATATAAGATTTGCATAACCTCCCTTTATTGATATGTACTCTGCATAGCATGCTATATAACCTAACATCTAATTAGTCTTCTTAACAGCTTCTGTACGTAGTCTAGATGTAGAAAGTGATGAGTCCACCACAAATCCTAGTGCCGTCACATAAGGTGTATTTGCAAGTTCTGAACTTCCCATTGTGTATTCGAATCTAACATTTTTACTTCCAACATGTAATGCTGTAAAATTACTTGTATTAAATTGCATTTGTCCCAAATCTACTTAAGCCTGCATGCTTTCTAGGACTCTCTGTAATGATTCAGCTGATTCTGCATTATCTTCTATTCTACCTAGTTAAGCATCATTTGCAAACTTAATTCGCTTGACATTTATATTCTTATCCAGGTTGTTTATATAGATTGAAAACAACAGCAGCCCTGGGATGATCCCCAAGGAACACCAGTTTTAACATCACCTAATTCTGAAAATGTTCTTCTTACCATGGCCCCTTGTTTCCAGTGTATAAGCTAATTTTATACTCACCTACACACTGTACCCTGGATTTTTTAAAATTTGATAATTAATCTATTATATCGGACCTTAGCAAAAGCTTTCTGAAAATCAAGAAAATGAATCATATGCACCTCTATAATAGTATGGTTTTGTTGATTGCTCAAAGGATTCCATCATGCTAGTGAAACAAGACAGTCCACTTCTAAACTAATTCTGTTTGCTAATACACCTATTCTTACCACTGATCTTTTCTTTAATTAATCCTTCTGTTAGTTTACTGGTGATGGATCTTAGGCTTACAAATTTCTTGTATCAGCCCAATTACCTTTTTATGCAATGGGATTATATCTGCTAACTTTCATTCTGTAGAAATTTCTCCAATGTGTAGTATTTTTTTAAACAATAGTGCTAAGGGTATATACATTGTAACACACGCAAGCCTGGGTATCTCATTTGCATGGGGAAAAGAGTGATGCACATTCATTAACACAATTTCCATTTCCCTGAGAATGGAGGAGAAGCTCCCAGAGGAGGAGTGACATCACTTCCAGTGGAACTGCCCTAAATTCTAGAATTACCTTTGAGGAAAGAGTGAGCATGACAAAAGATCCTTGGAGAAATCTTTACCTCTACCTAGTTTTACTACACTCTAATGCATTGTTTTTCTTAAGGAGTCATGACTGTTCTCTACTGCTAGCCAGACTTCATTTAGTACTCCCTCTCTTACATATCAGAGAGCTGAGTTAAGAGGTCAGGTAGTGAGACTAACTATCATGGTTTTCTAATTAATGACGCCTGATGCTCACCAACTAGACTAGACACAGACATTTATGTGTCAGTTGTTGGTGCTTCTCCTTTTCCCCTTGGCATTTAAAGGGGTTTCTCCCTTTCTCCACATGGGATTTTGTACTTCTGGTTCAAGTCATGTCCTAGGGAGTGGAACAACCCCTGGTAAAACACATATTCCAAGATGATTTGATGGCATTGTCAAAAAGGTGTCTTATGACATCCCTTCATATCTTTTGTTATTTTGCCTGCTTAAGCAAGCTTGTATTTATGTGATTGTGCTGTCTGAAGAAAGGTTTAAACCTACCAGAAAAGCAAGAACTATTTAAGTCAAAGAACAAATACCTTTTTCACATAAGCTTTTTTAAGAAAAGGATTAACTAGTCTAAAAAGGATTCAGCATCAGTAATCAGTTGCATCTGTGATTAAGCATAAGATCAAAGGGATTTAGCTGAGCAAAGATCTAAAGAAGCTCATAGAAGCTAAAAATAATTAGCTGACCACTGTATATAATTAAATAAATCTAATAAACCCTGACATTAAAAATCTATGATCAGTTTAAAGAAGTCATATTGTGCAGATGTTTGAGTTTTGCCTGTTCCTCCCAGTTAAGTATAAAAATATAAATGCACTAATCGAACTCAAAAAAATAATTTAAACCTTTCATTCTTCAGCAAAAAGTGGAAAAGTGATAAATGCTAAAAATGATTTTCTGAGACAATATTTAACAATGTTTAAAGTAAAGACTAAATGGTGGAAAAGCATTTCTTTGGCACAACAAGCAGTACTTGGAGCTACTGTTGGATTGCTCATTTCCTTAGTTCATAACTGTGAAGGATGGCACTTCACAACCCTGTGATGTACAATAAAGTTAAAAAATTTATAGCATTTTAGGTGCTGCAAAAATGCATGTATTACTCCTTTACTATTTTGTAACAAGAACTTAATATACACTTTTTAGGGCCTTCGTAACCCTTATAAAGTATCAGTAAAGTGTTTATTCATCTCTGCAATGTGACCTACCAACAAAATTTCACTTTGGAGTGGTCTGATTTAGCTTGACTGAGGCACATTTCTCTTGATATTACAGATTTTGCATAAGATCTGTTAGTCCTTCATATTAACAAGTAATTTTACCATCATGTCAATATGTCGCATTGCACAGAGATGAATAACTTGTTTACTGATGTTTTTATAAGTGTTATGATTACAAAAAGAAGCCTTTAGTTATGGTCTTTGTTACATAATAGGAAATGAGTAATTTGATTGAAAGATGAATGAAGTATGCTGTAGTGTTCTTATTTTAAGTTGTGAAAAATAATCAGTAATTAGTTTGGAGCTATTATTTGTATTATAAATTGCTTTATGGATATGAATGTGCTGTTTGCATATCCTGTATATGCTGCTCTTATAAACCCAGGGACTTGGGTCTGAGTCCTGGCCTGGTCACTAACTGTCTTTGTGAAATGTGCACATTCTCTCCATATCCATGTAAGTTGTTTTTTTGTATTCCAATCTTCTACTATTTTCTAAAGTTTGTATGTTAGGTTAATTGATTGCAACCCCGTGAGGAAATCCCATGGCTTGTGCCAGATACACCTTGGATAGACTCTTACTGACTGCAAACACATGTATAAAACAATTGCTTCACTTGACTTAGTACTCTTCTCAGGTTTTGGAACTGTTCCACAATACAATAAAGTAATGTTTCCATAGTTCAAACTTTGCACACTCACATTTATTAATTATAGTAATAGTAAGTAGAAATGAACTTTTTTTTTAAACACTAAAACATAAGCTTTTGAAAGATTAAAAATAGATAATAAATCATATATCGTTTGCATTATGTTCATGAAATAAATTTATTATATATTATTATTTATTTTATTATTAAACCCACTTAATTGAGTTCAGGGTCATGGTGGGAAGATTCTATCCTAGAAACATCAGAAGTAACCCTGTCTATTGCAGGGGACACTTCTACATGCCCACGTTCAATCTTGCAAGACCAATTTAGGGTGATCAAAGAACCCAGCATGAAGATATTCAGGGGAACACAGTGGCACAGTGGTAGCGCTGCTGCCTCGCAGTAAGGAGGTCTGGGTTCACTTCGCGAGTCCTCCCTGCGTATAGTTTGCATGTTCTCCCTATGTCTGCATGGGTTTGCTCCCACAGTCCAAACAAATGCAGGTTAGGTGTATTGGTGATCCTAAATTGTTCCTAGTGGGTGTGTGTGCTCTGCGGTGGACTGGCGCCCTTCCTGGAGATTTGTTCCTGCCTTGTGCCCTGTGTTGGCTGGGATTGGCTCCAGCAGACCCCTGTGTTAGGATATAGTGAGTTGGAAGATGACTGAATATCTATAATCTCCATATTGCCAACACCTAGTCTGTTATTTTGACCCAAAGAACACAGGACTCTAGAGCTGATAAGCAGTGCCACTGTACCACCCATTCAGCATAGTCCTGTTATAAAACAGAGAGGTACATTTTAAGAAGTCTTAGTAGGGTTATCTAGTGACAAGGACTGCAGTGGTACAGAGCACCAATGGTATAACTGTTACTTTTGAACCCTCCTTCTCTTTTTCAGGTTTTTAAAAGATTCATAAAACTATTATCAATGTTATAACTACTTTTGATTATATCAATATTATATATTATATTTTAATAAAAAATTAATCATGACTTGCATTTATTTTATTCTTAAACAACTAAGACATTATACAATGCAAAAAATATCTATATACTGTATGTGCATAAAAGGTTTGTAGTTTCAAAGCATGAGGTTTGGATTCTTTTATCAAAAAAGAAGGGTAAATGTTAGAACTACACTTTGATGTTGTCATGGGTTAAATTCAGAAGAAAAAAATAAAAAGCACCTTAGTAATTCTTATTCTTTAAATCAATTGAATTTAAGCCTTTTAATGGGTTGAAGTATTAGGACCAAAAGTAGTGCAAAAGTACTGTTTTTCAACTTGTTCTTAATCTGTCACTAACTATTATTTGGATATATAACACTTAATGGTATCTTTCTGTTGAGAAGTATTTGTACACTTTTTACTATTTTAAAAAAGTTTGCAAAATTCATTAAAAACCAAATCAGTTTTGTAAATTATATTAATATGCTGTATTAATTATTTTTTAAAGGACAAGTGTTCAAAATGTTTATAGATAGTTTAAACAGAAAACTTTGCTCTTGCACAGTAGACTGGGACAGTTAAGGATGATAGTGTCTGGCAAATTGAATTGGACCTTCATTTATTTACTAATTTTCTGATCATGCTTACACAGTTATAAGTGTCCTAGCCCCATAGACTGCGAAAGTGGGAGGCCAGCCGGGACCAGGCCACTTTTAGCTTATTGTTATGAACCAGCGAATTGAACAAAGATAGATAGATAGATAGATAGACAGATAGATATGTATAAACCCTTTTTCCCTATATATTTTCATCTCATCTGCAATCTTGTATAAGTGCTATCGCAGGAACTACAATTACTGTCAGGCACAATGAGTGCGCTGGAGCTGACAGGAGGACATGATCTGCGCTCATGGAGTTTAAAAAGGAATACTGGCAAAAGCAGAATCTCATCTAAGACTGCAGCGGCACCGTTTTTCAATCATCCACTCTTAATAACAATTTAATTGTCTAGCTAAATTACAACTCTTGTTTCAAAGAGTGTCTTTTTGTCTTATCATGTATTGTGTTTCACATATTGCATTTGTAGAAGACACTTTTTCTCTGTTTAGTTCTTTCTGGACTCTTATCTGAGAAATTTATGGGTCTAAAAACTGTGTATGGTGTTGTCACACTTTTTGGGGAGCTTTGTTCTGTTCTTTCCTTCCCTAAAAAAACCTTTGAAAACCCCCCAAAAAATTATATATATATATAACTCTTTTTAGAGAGTTTAGTGCAAAATTAATTTTAGCTTCCATTTCATGTGTAACAGACCTAGGATGTTTTACTCATCACTACCTGTTACATTTTGCGTACTGTGACCTATGGTGGGAGATTCAGGCTACCAGACAGTAGTGGCATGGTGTTTGTTGGTCAAGCATCCAAACAGGAATTTCACTGTTCCTTGTACATGTGGCAGTAAATCTGAAATGAACTAATTACACAATATTTTTTCAAAGCAAAGTCTTGTATTTTTTAAAATTCTAATGCTGTTGTTCACTTGCATATCACTACTAAGTTTGCAATATCAATTACCACTCAGTGTCCCACAGTTTCTGCTGTCTTCATGCACAAAAAAGAAAAATGCTTAGGGAAAAAATTGCAAATTATGCCATAAAGCCATGCAACAATAAAACAAAATGAAGCATGATTTTTTTCTTTAGCACAAGCTAAGTTGCTGTTGTTCAGAGAATGGTAGAAAGAGAGTGGATTTAGTATAGTGGTTTTGAGTGACTAAATGTAATCAGTAATGTTTACTGTTTCTTGTTGGTATATGAAAGTAAATTTTTATGAGGCAGTTCTGACTTTAGGCTTTGATGCCAGCAAAGTTGTGATTTGTAGTATTTTAAATCAACTATATAAAATTCCTGAATATGGTTCGGTGGCAACTGGGCAACAGTCAACTCGGCAAAAAGACAACTTAGGGAAAGACAATTCAGGGAAGAAACAACTTGCCAAAATACAACTTGGTGACATCCTTTGCCAGTTACTGTAGGTAACAGTTAGGTTCAAAGAGATTTTTTAATTATATGTGAACGACAACGTGATTTAAAATGTTGAAAATAAATTTATATAATTGACGAACAAACTTTATTTTGCAGATGGAACAAACTTTATTTTACATTATCTTCTGCAACCAAAATTTCTAATCCTTTATATAAATTGTATTGATTGTAATCGTATGATAACATTATTTAGAATACAAAAGGTGACCTGCGAGTACAGCTTAAGGAATATCTTTACTTTCAACATATTGGGACTCTCATAAAGCAGGTGATTCTGTGGATTTTCCAATGCCCTATGTTGTCATTTAAATATCATTAAAAAAACTCTTTGAACCTATTACCTAACTGGTAAAGGATGTTGCTGAGTTGTCTATTCGCCGAATTGTCTGTTGCTCAGTTGTCTTTTTGCCCAGTTGTCTGTCGCCCAGTTGCCCCTGAATATTGCTACTGGTACAGTTGCTTGTAATTGGTAGTCCTACAGCAAAACCGTCTCATCTGATTTCTTGGGTCCCATTCTACACTATATGCTCACAGCAGTTTATTCCTGACCCTGGCCTGGCACAAAACAGGGACACTAGTTAGCCTAACTGGCACATTGTTTTGATTGATTCTTTAGGACTAAAAATTAAGTTTTCACTCAAGAAATACACACAAGCTATACTATAAGGTAAAACTATGGTGGATTGCTTTTCTGTTTTGTGCAAAAAGTGTAAGGGAAGAAAAATACACTTCTTTAGTATCATGCTGAGAAATACATAGATGAAGTGGATTGTTGTTGTAGTTCTGCTTAAATTTTATAGAACAAGAAAAGAAGAAAAATATTGTATTGTGTAAGTTTTTGCAAAGTGGGTAGAAGAGAAGAGTGATGAAACATTGCAGACATACAGTAAATACCTTTTTTTGTAAAGGTCTAAACTGTTTTCCCAGTCATGATCGGAGGCTCACAGACAAAACAAGTTCCAAATCATTCATTTCACAATAAAAGGAAAATAATTTATGTTAAGTAGACACTCCACAAAGCAAGTCTTTTACAATAGCATACAGTGCTTGCAACCAAGGAAACAACCAATCAAGACTGTGAGTCAACAATCTGATATTGAGCTTTAAACCCTCCATGTTCAGATGACAAATCTTGTAATAATTCTGAGAATGTGGAAATTGATTATTTGGTTTAATCATCACTTTTCTTTAGGGGATTTTAAAACTCTTAAACAAAGAGAATCATGATTAATATGAATAATGGGTAGAGGCTGTAACAATAGTATAAGGTATGAGAAACAGATGTATAAGGAGAATTGCCAAGAAAATAAAGTCACTACAGAAGCAAGACTTGACCTTAATGACTGAAAGGTCTTCATTTTTCTGTTGGATTGCCAAGTATATGAAAGCTTTCATGTCAAAAGGTGTCCATCCTTTAAATGGCTGCCCAGTTGGGAAAAGATTTTATTGTTTTCCCTGCCTTAAATCAGACTTATTTTAATTTTTGATAGAAAGGAAGAATGTTTTAAGGTTAGCCTGATCATGCACCATGTTGGAAGAAAATAAGCAAGAAGCTGTGTGAAGGAACCTGTGGAGAAGAAAATATTTTAACTGTTGTATGTTCCACAAACGCTACAGGAAATAATTAAAACATAGACAAACATATAAGTTGTAGGACTGAGTTCTGCAGGAGAAAGGCAAGATGATTCTTTCATTAAAAGTCATTTACAGTATCTTTTTAGCTTGCACAACTTTGGCTGTATATATACATATTTTTGTGTGCATATCTTTATTGGGTTTTATTTATTTTTTTGTTTTTTAATTATAATGTATTTGTAAATGTATATAGCACATAGAGCCATAAATGGGATGTACACTAAAAAATATATGCAATTAAAAAGATACTAAATTGAATGGAAAAATGTTTGTGCATGAGATGAATGCATTATTAAGCTTTATAAATTGTTCATTCCTTTTGCTTATAGCCATTATGAAGACTGCTCTAAATTAAAGATGTTGCTGGGACCCTGTTGCCATTATGGCAAATGGTTCTTTCACAGGTTTTGATGGCACCAGCTATAATGATAACTGGATTACAATTGTCAGACTTGGTGGTTAGAACAGAGACAGCCCGTCTTTATAAAGGGTGTTTTTTTCCATTGAAAATGTACCTATACACAATCTCATTTTAGATTTGTGAGTGATAATGCACAACGGTAGATTTGATGGAAATTTCTGCAATCTGTTTAATTATGGACTTCTAATACTTGTATGGCTAAGTAGAGTAAAATAAACAAGTTTTTAAATCAATTCCATTTCATACTGTATACTCTCTGAGTAAAAGGTTTTCAGTAATCTTCTGTGATATTCAAGACATCAACCACCTTAATTAAAAGGTAAGTGTCTGTGTCTGCAATGCATTTTATTACTCCATGCATTACAAAATGCACTGCAAACATTAATGCCGACGTCTAGATTTCAACCCATCTTAGACGGGTAACACAGCTAGTCAGTGAATTTTTCCATTAGAATTTGTGATCATTTAGGAGCCACAGATGTTCATCTGAATTAATCAGAGTTGCAGTGCAGTATGTGTTTCCAGACCTTTGAGAAAATCTTACATGATTGTTATTCTGTAAGTTTATACTTTTTTCAGGTCTGTAATGCGTCTAATTTGTGATTTCCAAGATTACATAGTAAAGAATGGGTTAGCTGGAGGTTTGAATACCTTCTGGAGAATTGGTGGAATACATGGATGACAGAAGTATAAAATGTTTTTTATTAAAATTCAAAACTGCATAAAGGGACAGTCATTTGCTTATTTTGAAGAGGATAGATTCCAATTGTGTCCCAAGACAGTCATTAAGGAAACTGGGAAGATATGAAAATGGGTCAGTCCTGGGGCCTCATGCATAACGCTGTGTGTAGAATTCGCACTATAACATGACGTAAACACAAAAGCCGAAATGTGCTTACGCACAGAAAAATCCACATGCAGGAATTTGTGCATACGTAAACTTCCAAGTTCTTCCGCTACATAAATCTCGGTCAGCGTGAAAAGTAACGCACGTGCATGCGCCTCTGTCCCTCCCCAACTCCTCCCAGAATTATGCCTCTTTGAATATGTAAACCAATATTAACAGCCCTTAAGCTCAGCATGCTGTGAAAAGACAATGGGAAAAGCACACGGGAAAATATAAGAATTTCAGCTAATACCAAGTGGAGGCAAAGGAAAAACATACTATTTGTTGGTTTAAACAGTGGTATAAACAAGAAAAGGAAGCTGATCGAGTGACATAGCATGTCGGAGAAACTCGAAAGCTCACATTCACAAAGTCGCACAGTAATAAAAAAAGAGTCAAATATCAAAGTCGCTGTGAAAAGGCGAGTCGTAGCCCACCGTCTGAATGTCATATGAAAGCTTATTAGGGTACAGAGAAAAAAATGGCACACAGTGGGGAAAAAGCAGGAAATGTCAACTTTAATCTCAAAATTTACACTTTAATCAAGTAGTTTATTTGGTCATTAAAGTAGAACATCATAAACTTAATCTTAAAATCGTTCAATTTACTAGTTTCTCAAATTCCATCGTAACTAAAGTAGCACGTTAAATGCTTTGTTTTGTATTTGATGTTCTATGTGCTCTATGTGTGTGAATCACTACGTGCTTCTTAAACCGGCTTTCTCTACCTCCGAGAGGACTGAGAATCCATTACATTCGTGATATTACAGCTCTCTGAATAGTAAAATGCTGAGATGTATATGTGATATCATTTTCATTTTTAAACATGGGAACACGGTGGCGCAGTGATTGTGAGCGACCTTCGATAAAATAATTTATTGCAGAATTACTCTCTTTCAAACGTACTAACCTCCAATTCCTGTCCTTTCTTTTCCTTCTCCAAATACCCTATCGCCACACAATCAGCCCTGTAATAGACATTAAGCCATCTGTAAGCTTATAGCGCAGATTCTTCAAAACTTTTAAGGAACATTGAAATATCTTCGTAGTACATGTTTAATTATTCAGTCCTTCATGCCAGTCCCAGTGAAGCATACAGTGCGAGGCATGCAGGAACAATCCGTGAACGGAGCGCCAGATCCTTGCTAGCGTAGCGACACTGTGTCCTTTAATTATTAACAATATAGATTATTTAAATAAAGTTCAAGTTTTATCTGTATAATATAATAAACATATTTTGCTGCATTTTATCTTAAAAATGATATCATCATCATATGTAAATACTCGCTTTATAAAGTGGCTCAGGATGTGCAATATTATAACTGTATCACAAGTTTACAGTGAGGTAATTGTATTGATAAGTACAAAAAGTTCTACAAGGAGCAGTGGATGAACTGATTGATTGCGTTTAGAGCTCTTGGGATGAAACTGTTTCTGAACCGCTAGGTTCGTACAGTAAAGGTTTTGAAGCATTTGCCGTGTGAGACGTAGTTCAATAGACAGCACGGCTGAGATAGCGTGTGCTTGATGCTGTATACCGATAATTCTCTTTCCGATCAGCTGCTCCGAGTGGTGCAGTAAGAGTGATATGGAAAAAGATGATCCGCTGTGGCAACCCCTAACAGGAGCAGCTGAAAGAAGAAGAAGGTGCAGTGAGAGTAACAACGCTAAAGCAGCTATGGTATTTAGAATAGTTTTACCATTCTGTGGACCATTATATTGTTACAGTTTAATTACAATCACATGCATTAAACTAATAAACAATATGCGCTTAATTTCAGTGTATTTATAAAGCCGCGTCAGTAATGTGGATCTGAAACAGAAAGATAAACCACACGGGAACAGTAGCACTGCTTTGACGCTGGGTGCCGCCATTCTGCAAAACCGAGCAGAGAACTTGCGTATGACAGGGTATGAGGTACCATGGCAAAGTGCGTGGCTTTACGCCAAGTTTAGGTTTTATACATCGCGATTTGAACGTGGAAACGTTCTTACACAACATTTCTGTGCGTACACACCATTTATACATGAGGCTCCTGGACTCCAGATTACATTGTTGAGTGATTTGAAGATGGAGTATGCCTATCAGCAAAACATCAAGGAAGGAGGAGCCTTTTAGATAGCTCAGAAGTTTTGAATCCAAATGCAAATGTCAGCAGTGTCAGTGTTTGTTATTAGATTCCGAGATTTTAATACTGCTGTATTAAAGTGAATTAAAACTAAAATATGTTACAGGCTGTAGACTACAATATATTACAACTCCTGTGATCATTTTTGAACAATATTGAAAAAGGTTGTTTAACTAAACCCACATGGTGAATCCAAAGGATAAATCAATCAATTCATATTTTTCATAATAATTTTCATAAGGTACAAAAGAATGTAATTTAAAAACTCCAAAAAAATCAAAAATATAAATAACACGAAAAACTTATGTGTCATTACATTTTAAGTGTCAGGATATTTTTAGGAATTAAATAAATACATTTTGAAAAGATTAATTTTAGAGGCATTGCCCTGCAAGTGCTAGTCCTGTTTGCCTTTTAATTATGTCTATTTTGTACTTTGTAAAGCTAAAGGAACAAGCTTAATGGACTAAATGGTTGCCTATTATTTGTGAAATTTGTTATGTTCTACACATTGTATTTTTTTATATTCATAATATTCTCTGGTTTCTGAGAATGTCTGGACCCTGGTCATCTTTCTGGAATCACATTTTTCTACAGGATGTCTTTGAAATCTTTCCCTTTTGTTATTTCAGGTATTCACCTTTCTTATACAAGTGAATACATTTCTGTTGGTCTATTAAAATAAATTTTGAAACTGTAAAATTATTAAAGTTGTTTTAATACATCTTTCCTTTAAGAAACTTCCAAGCACTATTTGAACTGTATTTGTGTTGGGGAAAAAAGAAGTAGTTACAGTAAATGATTCACTGTAAAGGAAGAACATTCATTAAATTTAGTTTCTTCTATTTTGTTATTTTAAGCAGGATTACCTCTCTCATCTTCTCAATTCCTGTTGTAAAAATGTAGGCAATAACAATCCATTCTTGAACAGACGGCCACAAGTCCATCTTCACCAAAACAATGTAGTTGAAAAGCATTAGATAGCCAACATAAGCCATCTAAATAAAACACAGAAAGAATATAACATGACATTCTCAAACCAGCTTAATCCAGTTTAGGGTTAAAGGGATAGAAAAATATATTTTATAATTAATTATAAATTACTAGTTATAATTTTATAATAAGTGTAAAAGTAAAATTAAGTATGAAATTGCACAAAATATCATTACAGGTCTATAGAATATGCATACTTTATTGAGTACACCAGCCCATTGACAGTTCCAATCAATGAAATCTTCATATGTGCAGACAATTGTACTCAAAGCTGGTTGGGAGATAATAGTGGACTGTGTGTATGTGGACAGGGCAGAGAAAGAGAAAGGACAGCATTTAATATTAAGTAGTTTGAGTGTGCCATAGTAATTAATACTAGATATGCTAGATTAGTGTATTGGGAATAAATATCCTGCTGGAGTGTTAACAAACAAGAATATCAAAGGAGTACATTCCGCCAACAGCAGACCTATGATTGGAAACAGATAATTGGTGAAAGGAATTGTGCAGAGAAACAGCAGATGGATGAAGTCCATCTACTAACACACATGCGGTGTCAAAAACAGACATTTCAGAATTCACAACTCATTGCAACATGTTACAAATGGAGTATGGCAGTAGATAACCCAGCTGATTTCCACTCCTGTCAAGGAAAACAAGAACGGGTGGTTGTAGTGGGCTAAAGAGCACAAGGACTGGACACTGGAGGATTCTGAAACACTGCAAGGTCCAATGAATACAATTTCCTGTTAATTCAAGATGATGAGAGGCCCATGTGGTACTTTTTGCTGTGATAATTCTCCAAAGATTGTTTTATTTTAGGCAAAATAGTAGGTCTGTGCCATTCCAATATTTTATATACCTATATGAAATATACCATTTAACATCAGAATTCATAATAAGGAATAAAAATGCTTAAAAATATGTTTTTATTTGTTTTCTCTTAAGGTATAGTATTTCTTGTTGGAAATATGAAGCTTATATGAGTGTATACAGTGCTTTTGTGGCAAAAGTCGTGAATTATGTCACTTGTCTATACCCACGTTCAAGTGCAGAATGTGATATGTGGTGGCCGAAAAAAGCACCACACAAATCCATCAAACCAAATATGACATGTAAACAAACAATAAGAAAATCTTTAAATAAAGTATTCCAACATGAATTGCAAAATGGTACTAGATGTAAATTTATGGCACACGTAATTTACTGGATGTGTTGTTAAAGGCACAGCAACATTCCATTTTCCATTTACCTGTCCTTTTGATACCTGTGTTAGCAATGTGGGTTTACCCTGGGTCTTCTCCTGTAGCCAGGGATTTTGGTATTCACTGGAAAGCATCTGGTGGGTGAGTAACCCATGTAGCCCAGTTGAATTCAGTGCCTGAAAGATCTACATGGAGTGACGTGTGAGGATACCAGGTTGTTAGCAGATAAAGAGTGGTACATATCTAGACCTTGGTAATGGAAACTGGTTCTTAGGACATAGAACATAACTTCTCTGGTGGCAAATGAGACGGAGATCACGTGGCAGGATGTGAGATACAGCTAGATATAGTCCAGCTCATGCAGCGTTATCTCTCGAGCAAGTCTTTTCCTAATTTAGTCTCTGGTCTCCATACTGCTTTGGAGTTGTCCCACAGCAGATGATTGTGAGTATACTTTTAAGACTGAGTGCTGTTCAGTTGGAGCTTCTTACAGTGAATTGGAAAGTCACTTCAAAGCTTTCTTTATGCTTTACAAAAGCAAACCGCAGTACTCTGTGTGTGCGCAACTCTAGTACTCAATCTTTTTAATTACTCTCTAAGCTTTAACTTTGAAGTGGGGAATGACGGAAATATCTGGAAGGGTGTGATTGAGTGGAATGGCCTCACAGATCTGACTCTGAGTGCTGAATATTAACTGTATTTCTGTGCTAATTATGGGTTGTCCACAATGAACACTGTGTTAAACACTTGGGCTGTTTACAGATGATATATTCCTCTTCATCTCATCAGACAGTGATCTCTGGTTTGCTGTGGAGTTGTTCTCAGCTCAGTATGAGTTGGTTGTGATGAGGATTAGCACCCACAAATCTGACATCATAATTCAATATCAGAAAATATTGTCATAATCCCTGGAGGTTAGGGTGTGAGTAGCTATTTTGCCACATTTATGGACCAAGGCATAAACATGCACAAACTTCCACGTGCCACTTAGTTTTGACCTGGCTGAATCTATGTTCTGATGAATGCAGGCTATTCTAACTCATATGGTGGTTTGTAAAATTTTGACAGTGAAAATAGTATGATATGCTAAAGAGAACATGATACATGATCTGAATTGCACAAAAAAAGGACAGAGGCAAATCAAGTACTATACTGATTATTGCCAAGAATGTTTATAGCGTGTTGCAGGAAAAATACATTACTTCTGTAATAATTATTTTAATTATAATGAATTTTTTTGAAGGTGGTATTCTTGTCTTTCCTTTTGAATCTTAGGAATTTCTCCAGATAAGAACTAAAAAGGCTTTGTTTAAGAAACAGAGTAAAGACAAATTGAATTCAATATTGAAGCAATATGGTTAGTCTTAAGCCATCCCATATCAGCTGAATGACAACTACCGAGTTTTACTAAGTAACCATGAGCACAAACTATGCAGCTGGAGTGGATACTCACAGTGTGAAACCAAAACTTCACGATTGGTGCATTGTAAAATTCATAGATTTTTCTTCCAAATGGTATTAGCCTATGTCGATTCTGTACTTCATCTACATCTTTTTTTCTAGAAGATTCTTTATTTACTTTTCCCAGCATTGCCTGAAAAAGAGCCAGAGAAAGATGCAAACATAACATTGAAGGAGAGAGAAAGAGAAATAAAATGTTGAGATATGATATATAGATTTAAAGTCACATAAAACAGTATTGTATCTAGCTTTACTCTGAAACTTATGTTATATATCTAGCATTTATACTTTTATAATGCATTCTGAAGAAAGTGTTTGGTGGTTCCTAACATTGTCTTAAAAAAGTAAATGATTGTCAATTACTTTTCAAAGTTTAATATATAGACATTTATATTCAGGCATTAATTTGCCCAGCTTTATTGGGCTGAATGGCCTGTTCTCGTCTAGAGTGTTCTAATTACCAGCAAACATTCATATGTTGGATTTAGAATTTTTAGAGTATCTTTTCCTTTTAAAAACACTTTAATACATGTGTTTATAAGTGTCTAAAGTCAAGATGCTACTGATGTGATTTTGTATACTTTACTTTCAGCTATAAAACCAAGAGGTGTACACTCATAATCAGTAAAGGTAAAAACAAATAGTACAAACAAATGTGCATTTCTTGAGACAATTAAAAGAACTGCACACATCCATAATATGAAGACAGATTGTATATGAATGTTTCAGGATTTTAGGTGATATAAAGTGTTTCTGTAATATTCAAGTAGCCATTATCTGTGGGTGCATGGCTGTTGCATTGTTTTTCCTCTGCTGTAATTTTATTCTGTCTCCATTCTTTAAATCAGGGGTCCTCAATCACGGTCCTGGAGGGCCGCAGTGGCTGCAGGTCTTTGCTCCAACCCAATTGCTTAAAAAGAAACACTTATTGCTCAAGTGACACTTCTGCTTCACTTTAGTTGTTTCGCTTGTTAAGATTTTGAACCCTTATTGCTTATTTTAGTTTTAAACAGCTGTAGTCTTGGTTTTTAATTGTTCTTAATTAGCAATAACATGCAAATGATAAAAGAGACCAGCATTTCTCCATTTAGCTCGTTACCATTTACTCCTATGTGTTTAAATTATTATGCACTATTGGGTTTAATTAAATACTTAAAAAGTGAAGAAAAAAAAGTGAAGGGCTGAGAATTACTCATCCATTTCAGCCTTCAAATTATTTGGATGATATCCTTCGAAAGAAGAACAAATCTAGGATATAAGAATTACCTGACATAGCAGAGTTAAAGCACTAACAAGCCACAAAATTAAATTATTGGCAAGAATTGCTTTCTAATTAAGCAACCGGGTTAGAACAAAAACCTGCAGACACTGCGGCCCTCCAGGACTGTGATTGAGGACCCCTGCTTTAAGTGAATATTGATATCTGAAATTAGGCAGGAAAAAAGAAACATGCTTTAGGCAAATACTACACTGTGCTAATATAATGTACCAGTAACGGCGGACTGCATGATAACGTGCAGTGAATACACTTGACTTGAGCATTCCTACTTTTCATCCTCTTTCTCTGTACGTTTAGCATTCGTTTACTCAGAGGTTGATGCGCTTGCTGCTTCGTGAGCATCTCGTTTTCTTCACTCTAGTGGCTGCTCCTTCTTTTCTTCCGTTGGTATCTTTTTGCATTAAAACTGATTAAGTCAGTGTTTGTGTTGCAAGTACTTAGTGCGTTTTCCTAAATTTATCACTTAAGCTGGCACTTAAGTGTTCAATCTGCCTCAAGAATGATTTAAGATATGAAGAGGTAGGGGAAGTGATGACGAAGGTGGTAAGGATGAGAACGGTGCCCATACGCATGTACAGCATGGACGCCCTGCTGGCTGCTGCCGAGAGTTGATTCTACAATAAAATAAAAATAAAAGAGTAATACAAATCATCACCCTGAAAGCAGACAGTAGAAATCACACAGTATATGTGTACCAAATTTCAGGTCAATTGGTCAAATGGTTTGTGAGCTACAGGTGTTTTAAAATCTTGGAAAGACAAACGGACAGCCACGGTAGCGTATTATATAAGAAGAAGATACATTTTTTCCATATTTATGTCTGGAGGCTGAATATAATTTTACCACTTGCAGTTTTCAGTGTCACTTCATGATTGTAAAGGCCACTACATATTTCAAACACTTCTCCCCAATTAGAACAAGAATGGAATTCACATTTGTGAGAAATGCTGTAAATTGCCATGTCGAAAATAAGCATTTTTAATTGTTGTGGAAAGTGTAGTGCATCTTTACTTAATCATGTTTCCATTCCTGGCTGAATTGTCAGATTAGTGAAAGTCCCACACCCAAGTGAAGATATGCTAGCTAAAGATCGCTTCTACAAGGATTGGTTGTTTCATTACCTTTACCTGTTAGATTTCTGTTGATCGGTTATTATTATTATTGTTACTTTTGGATGATAGATAGATAGATAGACAGATAGATAGATAGATAGATAGATAGATAGATAGATAGATAGATAGATAGACAGATACTTTATTAATCCCAAGGGGAAATTCACAATGATTTAGGATGTAACAATGATGCTTGGATCCAGATGCTCAGGAAAATATATTTCAGGATTGTATGTGCTGTGCATTTATATTCATCGTTGTCAAGCCTTGAGCTTTCGGTGTCACCCATTCTGTGTGCCCTGTATGTCTAGTTATCTAAAACAGATATATACTGTTAGGCTGCATGTAATTCCGCAGCAAGGACTCAAACATGTGAATGTACTTAATGTTAAAATTCTATTAAACGTAATTAAACTGTTTTGTTTTATTTTTTTTCTGTCCTGGCAAAATACATTGATTCTGTGAGCCTGGGTTGGATTAAGAAGGTCTAAGAATATTACTTAATGTTAAAATATGTTGATGGTTGTTTTGTGTTTTTCAGAAATCTGTTGAAAACAACGTAATTGTATTATTTTCTCATTTAAAAATACATTTCAAATTGAGTTATAAACACGTTAATGCTTCATATAATCTTACATTGTATGTTTAATTTTCTTTATTGTTGCCAACTACCTAGTATGCTATTAATTTTCAATTTATTGATTAAAGTAATACTCAAAATATTACACTACATTAACTGAAAGGAGTAGTAATATGTATAAATAGTTTGCATATATAGTATGCTTGTAAAACAATCACACTATAAACATAGAAATGGGTACTGCTTCAAAAAATAAAATGTAATAACTGTTTCCAACAGTTGTCTGTACTTCAAATAAGATATTTTTTCTGTATATGTTTTGTGTCATTGAATTACCCATTTTATAGGCACAGCTGACATTTTAAATGTGGGCTTTTAGTCCAAAATAGACAGTATACTACATCTGAAATTGTTATTCGATATCAATCAATATTTCTGTTGTCGATTTTTGTGTACATTTTTAAAGGGGCTTCAATCCTCCAGTGGATTAATTAATTAACATCCTTTTATAGTGGACAGCCAACACTTCATCCTTTCTACACTTAGGAGTGGAGACATAATGAATTGAATGCTGTCACTAAGACCACACTATCAGGTCTCAAGAACAAGTCAATTCAAATTAGTTCAATAGAAGTTAATTAGCAGCAAAAACAGGACACTCATTAAGAAAAGGATTAGAATGAAAACCTACAGCCACAGTGGTCCTCCAGTACCGGACTTGGTGACCTCTGTTTTAGATCAACAGCATAAAGTGTTGAAGATACCTTTATAATTTAATTTTGTTATTGTAATATGCCCCTTTTAAATGGTTTTCTTGTATGCTAACAGTAATTTGAGATGTAATTTATAAATATTTGTTTTTGAAAAAAAAAAGGAAGCACAATGGTGAAAGATGTTACCCTGAGTAAATTCTCTAGCCAAAGACAGTGTTGTAACTATAGAACAGGTAAAAAGTGCAACTTTCAAAACAAAGCAAATTCTGGGGACATTTTCTTGAAAAAGTAACGAAATCTGTGATATGCAGAATATGCAAGGCTGATCTTGAGCTTGAGCCCCTGAAAAGAAAGCATACTGGTATAGAGGAAAACTCATTAGCATAGTAGAATGGTTTCCCCATCCTGTGGTTAACTGCAGATGGGACTATTATTATTACCAAAAAGTTAAACTAAAACTAATAAAAATATAAAACACCTTGCAAAAAAAACCCAAAAAACTAAAAACCACAAACATAAAAGGAAATCAAAATAAAATAAATATTAACAATATCATTATGAGCTTTCATTTTGTTCAGGTTAAGCATGAGTCCTGAGTCAGCAAGTTTAGTGGGTCTAAACTTGGGGAAGCAGCGTTTTCTTCTCACTTTTAAGGAACTTTGTCCTTTACTGGTGCAATTTAACTTGCAGAGAAAATGCAACAATAGGAGCTTTAAAGGTACTGTAATGACACTGACAATGTGCCTCAACTTCAGGACGAGTCATTAACAGTATAAACGGACAATCAATCATGCAGATGAGCAGCCGCAGGGCATCCTTCAATAATGGCAATATGTATCCCAACTAGTGTGGCAGCAGTGACTGCTGTTTTAAGGCAGTGTTTCTCAGACTCGGTCCTGGGGACCCACTGTGACTGCAGGTTTTTGTTCCAACCAACTTCTGTTTTTAATTGGATTCCTGGGCTAATTAAGTGAACTGTTATTTCCCAGATTCTGCATTTTGGGAACAATATAGAAATTAGAAAACTACTAATTAATTAAGGAAAAATACTAAGTAATTATATGGGAATAATGTAATTTTTTTTGTTTTTAACAATATTTTTATCGTTCTAATTGTTTAATTAATCCATTATTTACTAATTAGTGGATCTGCACCCTTTCATTATTCAGGTGTTGTTTGCCTTGGTGTCTGCTGTGCTCATATTTAATTGTCAATATTAACATACAAAGAAGAGGGCAAACTGCGCAGAGAAAGGGCAAAATATCATGAAATCACAAAGTAGAGTTAAGCATTTAAATCCATAGCAAAAATAGAAACATTTCTAAATGTGTTATAAATGTAAAAATCATGCTGCTGTGCTTTTCTGAATGTAGAATAAGAGAACAGAAAAAACTATTAGCTAATTAAATGAGATCAATGTTATCAGTTGTTGTCACTGATTATGAATCTGGTTGAAACAAAAACCTGAAGCCACAGTGGGCCCCTAGGACTGAGATTGAGAACCCTTGTTTTAAAGTATAGCAAGATATCTACAAGGGCAATGTAAAGAGTGAAAATCTATTGCCACTCGGCACCGGTGACCATTGGGACTACATTGGTGTCAGCAGTGGAATAAGGAGAAGTGCTGAGTTTGAGGTCTTAAATAGATGAGAGTTATGGAAGAGTATTGATGATGATATCTGGAATCTGGAAATCTGTTTGCAGCATCAGTACAAGAAGGAAGACAGCTGAGAGAATGGTACCTCCACCACCATCACCTCTCTATCTGCTAAGATCCATTGGCCTGGATGCAAGGTCACCGGCAGAGCTTCAGCTGAGGCTCAAGGCTAAGATCCAGCAGCAATGAAAGAAGACATGCAGCTAAATGATCGGTGCATCTTCAACTCCACACAAGGATGGGCAAAGTGCAACCTTTATCACCCCTGCTCCATCACGTGCCAGCGCAGCACTCAATATTTCTGGTGTGCCTTCTGACAGCCCAGCACTCAACAGCCTTGCATGCTAATGAAAGGCTCAAGAGTCCTGCTGTTGTGTCTTCAATGACAACTGCATTGTCTGCTTCATTCATTATTCATTGTCTGCTTTTGTTATTGTACTATTGTCACTAGTCTGTAGGAAACATGCAAATACGAATTTCATTATACTACGTACACTTGACATTTAGATTGAAATTGAACTAGGGACAGGAATTAATATGGAAGCAAAAGTGAAAGGTTTTAGAAAGTATGGGTCAAAGTACTCCAAAGACAACTCATAATTACAGCAACTGCAATTTGGTTAGTTATGACGTTTCATGGCAGTCAGATGTTTGCTGTTTTTGTGTTTCTGTTCATGATCCTTTCCAATGATATAAACCCTGAAGACTTGAAATGAGATACAAGGAGATAATACCGTGTAGCATTGACCACTAAGTAATATTTTCAAATGGAAGCTTTTCATGTTTAGTCAGCAACATGTATTATGAAATAAAAAGGTACTACATATTCATATCTCACTATTGTGTGATATAAACAAGGAGAGAGAGAAAAAACAGTATTCTTAGGTGAGTGAGTTGTTGTTATCACTCATTTGCAAATAACATTTCAAAATGTTATATGATACATAAAGGGTTGGAGACAGCTAACGGAACAGACAGAAAACAAGTACAGTATAGACATTTCTTACATAGAAGGTCTTTAGAGGCTTGCTGCTTGGAGTGGAGGCCAGATACAGTCTCTTCAAATAAATCAGCACTGCTATTCACTCTAAAAGGAATCTAATTTGCAGGTGTTACAGATTTCATTTCCGTCCCCCATTACTCTAGTAGTATTTTCTTCACAGGTACATCTAAGGTTATTACTGTAAATCAGCTATTATAATTACAAGGAGACACACCCCATACAAGCAGGCCCGTTGACGTCAAATTGTAGACGCTACTCCAATATACACACACTTAAGACTGTATATGTTGCATATACGTTAATGTCTCACTGCAGGTCACTCTCAGACTCACTTAACTCATTTCAGGGTCATGGGAGTCTGAGTCTATTCTGGGCAGCACTGGCTTCAAGGCAGAAAATGACCCTGGATGCCAGTTCATTCCTGGGATCACACACAAACACATCCATACTCAGGCCAATTTTGGAATTATCAATTAACCTAACCTTTGGGGATTTTGTGGAAAAAACACAAAACCTGAGGAGAATGTGCAAACTGCACACAGACAATATCCAGGCACAGGATTTGAACTTAGTGCACTGGACCCATAAGATGGCAATGCTATCACTGCTCCACAAAGCCACCTATAATGCTTTCTGTAAACTTCCATGGAAACCCATGTAAATTAGAATGTACATGGTGTATTTATTTTGCATATATGCAACATATATTGATTTTCTACAGGGGTTCCAGGTCTAAGCACTCTATTGTGAAGACGCTGGGGGGAGGACACGGGGCTGAGGTGGGTGCTCTCACCACAGAGTTGTACTTCGTCCCACAGTATGATCTTACTGTGAACTCCATGTCATCGTCTTCCTTCTCTTTCACTGGTTTCTCTGCCTCTTCTGTTTCCTTCTCCTGGAGGTAAGCCTCCTGATCCTGTGGCATGTAAGACATCTCATCCTTGTTCTTGAACTCCAAGCTCAGGATAGATGGAGGAAGAAGCAGGCCAAGAATCACCTGAATAATACATTTAAAAAGGGAGAGAGGGATAAGAGCTGACAGATCATTCTGGCAGTGTTTTGCAAATCAAATCAGTGTTATGAAGATCCAGTAAAAACAGAATTAAGTAATTTGTTTTTTGCCTTACATTGCTTCTGAAATTTGTTGATATTTTTGGGTATTTCAGTGCGCAGGTTGCATGTTTTTATTGTCTCCTTGTAACTGCCAACTTGTGAATATTGTGATAATAGTGTTACACATGGTTGTTAAATATCTTTTGTTTTTAATTTTATGCATAGTCTAAAGTCTTTAGAATGTACTACTCTAGTTAACCTTGATATGCATGTTTTAAATCCATGGTATTTTTTTTGATATGCAGTCTTAATCTTTAGATCCTGGGATTTTCACTGTAATTGAATTCGGCCCAGTTCTTTGCAGTAAAACAGGGGTTCCTCAATAGATAAAACAACTGAATATTTGCTAAAGTCTATGAAGAAGAGATATATTTTTAGTTACTGTACAGCATTGTTTGAAGCATAAGTGAGAAAAGCCTAATACATGGTGATGTTACTTGTCTGGCAACAGCACTCAGATTAGGCAACATAGGTGTAAAAAAGACATTACTTGGCAATAGTCAGACTTGTACATGTTACTGATAATAGCACTTCATTTCTGGCTTATATTAAACTAGACATTAAGCCCGTTACAATAACAGGCGCTAGAACAGTAGTGCATAAACATTAGTAGGAACAGTCTATATTAAATGGCAAGGGACATTGACCTCATTCTGTTTCTTGTTTTATTTTTTTTTTTTGTCAAAAATATTTTTGCAAGGAGCCTAAAGTAAAATAATAATAAAAATAAAATAGAAATGTATATGACAACACAGTAAGTATAATTAATATTGTCTTCTATAATCTGTAAGACACAATATCTGAAGAAGATATTTAGGTAAAATTTTCTATTTTTTTGCCTCATGAAATTTTTCTATACAATTTCATTATAGACAACATTTCTTGTAAATATTCTGTCTGAGTTTGGCAACAGTTTGCCTTGTTCAGGACCATCTACAACCTTGACAACAACATCTGGAAAACTTCTAACTCTTGACAATGCAACATATAACTGACAGTGGCTGAATACTGGTTCTGGCAAGTAAATGGCAACTATTTCTAAGGTTTGCTCTTGCGAGTCTTTCTCTTTTAGCGTTTTTCTGACGGTCATTTTCTTTTTCTTCAATCGATCTATTTGTTCATATTTTTCTTTGTCTTTCAGCCTTTCTTTTTGTTGATGTTTACTTGTTGAGCTGACCATTCTTCCAGGAGATGTTGCTTATATAGGATTTGATTGTCTGTGTCTTGTTTCCTACTTGACGTGTCCTTTTTTTTGGGTGGCATGTTGTTAGTAGATACGTCCGTAATATTTTCTCTTACAGTAATACTGGCTTGTATGTGGCTGTAATAATTGTCACTGTATCGTGTGTCTTTAATTTTCTCTCACAGTAATACTGGTTTGTATTTCCGTAAAATGCCTGTAATTTTCTCTGACAGTAATACTGGCTTTGTTGTCCGTAATATGACTTTAATTTTCTGTCACAACAGTGGGCAATCAGCAGAGTGTCCCCAGCACCTGATTTAATGTGTGGCGTGTAGCAGATAATCGTGCTCGTGACGTCTCCCCAGCATGTACTGTTTAGTTCCCCAGCAAGTATTTTAATCTGTGCTGGCGTGCAGCTGATTATTGTATGTGTGGCGTCTCCCCAGCAACGGATTTTATGTGCGCGGCCGCGACTACCCAATCAACACTCTCCCCAGCAATGTTGTCCTTTATTTCTTATCATGCGCGGCCGTGGCAAGGCCATTCACTGTTTGCCCAGCTTCCAGTGTGTGTGTGTCCACGGTGCCGTGCACGTTTGCAGGGCATGGTGCGATGCACGGCGCGGCCCGCGCATACGCACTTCACCAGAAGACACACACATGGACACCTGGATGCACACAGAGGTTTAGTTAAAGAGGATGTGAAGACCACAAGATTTACTTTTTGGTTTCATCATTATTTATATATATTGTATTTTAGCTAAAGAGGAATTCAAACTGATGTTGCAGTCATTTTTAGTCTTACACTATGGGTATGACGTTAATCTGCATCCGTCCCTACATGTAGGCCCTCCAACCTGCAGGGAAAAACGTGAGGGTTGGTGGCAGAATTGGCACTCCAGCCACCATAAAAAAAAAAACCTCCCACTGTTCCACTCCATCTGAACTAGTGTGGTGCTGAGGTATCACCTGTTGCATGGCTGCACTCGGGTCCTAATCTGGATCCTGAGTTGGTTTGTCATGTGGTGGGTGCGGCGATGCTCGGTATCAGCGCCTGCTCTTAACCTCTCCTCCAACTCAATGACACTCAGTTCTCCTGGATAGTTAGTACTTTCAAGAGTTATTTTGGTCAGCATTATCTATTGATGAGAATTAATGCACAGAGAAAGTAAATCTCATGCTGCAACAAGCTTGAATTTCTTTGGGATACTTACGATAAACAACACTATTTCTATATAATAATTTTCTGTCGAATGTAAACATGAAATGCTGACCAAAGTAACAGTGAAAGCCAATCAGATTGGGATGGTAGCTTCAGTAAGACTGCCTTATCAATCTCATGAGTACCAACCCTGGATGAATCACCACTCCATGTGAAACTATAAATAATGCAATGTATAAAAATGTTGGAGACTGGATAACATAGTAGCATAGTGATTGATATTGCTGCTTCATGTCTCCAAGCACATGGGTTTAATCAGTGGCCCGGCCACTGTCTGTTCAAAGTCTGCACATTCTCCCTGTGCTTGTACATCTGTTCTCAGAACATTAAGTTTTCCTGTTTTATTTTAAACATTTGCACATTAAACTAACCGAAAACTCAAATTTGGCCAGGTATGAGCGTGTCTAGGTTTTAATTGATAGATTGGCAAACTTTCCTATGCCCAATGCTGCCTAGATTGCTTCTGGGATTTGTGACCCTTCAATATATTAAATAGGTTCAGAAAATGTCTGGACTGATTCATTGAAATTCTTTAATTTAACAGTAATGTACTGTGATAGAATACTGGGAATGAGAGACATTCATTTAAAAATGAAGACTGATCCATTAAGTAAATGTCTTTTATGCATTCATTTTAGGCTGAAGATAGTCCCAGACAATCTGGGTTCAAACTCCATGTGCAGACATTGTCTGTGTGGAGTCTGCGTATTCTCCTTATTAATCATCTCCAGACATAGGAGCAGCTTCAGTGACAGACTGCTGTCACTGTCCTGCTCCACTGACAGACAGAGGAGATCGCTCCTCCCTCACACTATGCGACTATTATACCTGCATTGTTATCACTCTTTAATTTAATATTGTTTTTTTATCAGTATGCTGTTGCTGGAGTATGTGAATTTCCCCTTGGGATTAATAAAGTATCTATCTATCTATCTATCTATCTATCTATGCTCTGATCTATCTATGCTCTGGCCTCCCTTCACCCTAAATTGGATTAAGTGTTTGAAAGTATTATGTTATTTGGTTTTCTCTTGTAATTATATGAGAGGTATAGTTTGCATGTGTATTAATTCACACCATCGTTTCCATCATTTATGTTGAAGTTCCAGAAATAAGCCATTCATGAAAGGCTGTTATTTAATACTGACTACTCTTTGATTTATGTAAGACACGACTGCGTATTTAGAGAATTAATCTAATCATTTAGAATTCTAAAGTACTCTAAATAATATCTATAATTAATAATGTATAATAGTTCATTAAAGAGATTTTGAATATGTGTAATGCTTCAGCTTTATATTATTACCACATTTGGGTTCATCAATATTGCTTCTTCCTTTTACAAATGTAAATATTAATCATTTTACTCTATCATCCATTATCCTATTTATGATTTTTAATTCAACTGCTTTCACTCTGTACAAGTAAAATATAATCTTTATTTGTCTTGTTTCCCCCTATGTTCTCCTCATCTGAAAATTTGAAAAACATAGACCTTCAATCCAGAATTTTTCCTCATGCGCAGTCTTCCCATCCACATGTCTGTGAGGAGCATCTGGCTACAGGTATGTGCGATAAAATCCCTGTGCTTAGCCGCCACAGCAAGTTGAAGGCATGTAGCATTACTCCAGTTCTTCAATTCATATGTCAAGAGCTTCATGGCCATTTGTTCATCCTGCTTGTAGGACTGGTCAAGCAGCTCTACTGCCAACTGCCCAAATTCTCTGAAAAATACAAACAATTAATTTTAAAAATGTTTCTTACTTTTATCTTCATATAATAATATTAAATGGACATTGAATTACTAAAACTACTGTGATAAGACATTTGTTCAGCTTTAAATATTTATTAGTTAGAGTTTATTACAAATTTCTCAAACTAAGGTCCTAGAGAGCCATAACATCTGCCAGTTTTTTTGTTACAGCCACTTTTCTTAATTAGTAACCAATTGCTGCTACAGTGCTACTATAACATATTTCTTTTGCCTTATGTTTAACTAACATGCTTTTTATGATTCATAACACTTAATTCTTTTTTTACTCCTTAAATAGAAGCCAAACAAAATAATGAAAACATGCAGTCGTGGCAGCCCTCCTGGATCTGAGTTTGATACTCCTGGTTTAAGAGAAAAGAATTATATGCCAGTGTGTTTGCTCAAACTGCATTTACTTAGTGTAGGAGGCCTCAAAGCTATTTAATATTGTCGATTCTACTGAATGTATTCAATGTTATTATATTAGGCAGCAGCCATCAGTGATGGCATGACTGATTTTCATGGTAAAGGTGGGAATTGCATAATGAGGAGCAATTTGGATTACTATTAGTGCTTAATGTTGAAATACTGTATTTACAGTATTTCAGTAATTAAGATTTTTCAGTTATTACTGGATATAAAAATGGTTCCTTTTATAAGGGTCCCTTAATGATAATAAGACAATATATCTACTATAACCACTTTTATTGACTAAGTGAATCAATGTAGTAGCCACTTCAAACTTTGTAACACCAGACTTTGGTAACAGAAGCCATAAAATGGAAAGCAAGGGGGGCACCAAAGGTTAACGCACAAAGAAAAAGTGAAATGTAAACATAAAAACAATCCAAAAGTCCAAATGTGCAAGACATCACTAGGAAAAAATGAAAAAGTTGCTGAATCTAAAATCAGGAAAATACAAAGAAAATGTTTTTTGAACTTGGCAAGCCCTCTCAAAACATTTTTTCCCACTTTTTAAATTTAAATGTACTGAAATAAGTACACAGGGTGAACATATTTTAGTGCTGCATGTTCTGATGCCATGACAGTAGTTTAGAATACATATTTTATCTCAGTTCGTCTTAACAGTGAACCCAGTTATAAACACTTCAATATTATAAGGACAGGAGCAGAATGGCAGATGGAAATTGATAAATAAAGAATGTAAGGATAACTTCAGACAAGCTTGCAGTCAAAGTAATCCTAGATCATGAACTTTATAGGCTTTTTTCTTTTTTAATAAAGGCACATTTCAGCATTTGTAACTCAAATGATTTTAAAGTAATTAGGTAATACAAATGTGTGTCATGGTTCTTGTAACGGAAAAGCCATAGCAGCTAATAACATCTTGGTGACTCAACTACATTTTAATTTATGTGTACAACAAAACATTAAACATCAGATTTAAAAAAAAAATTGCATCCTAAATCTGTTAGGGATGGTGAACTGTTGTGCTTTTAAACTATTAACTATTTACTAACATGTTATTCTCTCAATCATTATCAATGCTTGACATGAAATATTTGAGCGTAGTATAGCATGTGAATTTTCCCTTGGGATTAATAAAGTTTCTATCTATCTATCTATCTATCTATCTATCTATCTATCTATCTATCTATCTATCTATCTATCTATCTATATTTGTTTAATTTCTTTCTTTCTTTTGTTTTTGTAGATTTTATTCAAAGAAGTTAACATTCCATAAATCGACGTACTTTAACAAAAAAGAAAGTTACGTTACATAAAATCAAGTCAGACTTAACAAACCTAAAATCATCTCCCGCCTGAGAGAAAGAGAGGAGAACCAACAACAAGAGCAATTCTTTAAAAAACAAAAATCAACAAAGAAGTGGGAAAATCATTTCCCCCAATATAAAAGCTTAATCTAAAATTTAATTAATTATGTCTTGCCATATTTCAAAAATGTTTTGAACATATCCTCTGAAAGTGTGGATTTTATTTTTTCCAATTTCAAATAGTATGGAACATCAGTTATCCACTGACTTATAACAGGTGGGCAGGGATTCTTCCAGTTGAGCAAGATAAGTCTGTGTGCTCATAAGGTGGTGTACTCAATCACAATCAATTTTTCCTTCTCCACTTTACGCCCATTGCCAAACACAGCTAATGGGTTAGGAGTCATTGTGACACCAAGGCTGTCTGATAAGCATTCAAAGATTTTTGACCAAAGTGATGTTAATTTGGTGTACTAACAAAACATGTGGCCCCGACAGGTTGTAGCTCAATTAAAACATTTGCAGATTGGATCTTGCCCTGAATACTATTTTTTGACAAATTAAACAGAGATAAATGTGCTTGATAAAAGATTTTGAGTTGAATGATTGAATGCTTTGTGCATATGGAGCTAAAGTGTATCATATGCATGGCTGCCTTCCACTCGTTCTCTGTGATAATAAGTGAGAGATCCTTTCTCCACCATACTCCTGGATCTTTGTAAGGAAGGGACTTTATAATAATTTTGTATTTTAATGAGAAGCTTTCTGAAGACTGATCAATATTTCTTCTGGACTAGAATTCAGTGGTAGGTAAGGAAAGTTAGGCAGAATCCTTTTAACAAAGATTCTGATTTGAAAGGAGAGGAAAAATTGTGTTGATGTTTGGAAAGGACCACCAATAATATCCTTGCCTGTGTAAGATGGAGGGTAGACCATCTGTTCACATCTTGTTTAATTGTTTCCATGCAGATAGCAAAATTATGTTGAAAAAGATCTTTATATTTACCCATAGTTTTTTTAAACTGATCTTCTAAAATAAATGCCAAGGTGTCCAGTTTAATATTGTGTGCAAGAGAGTTCACTGGAAGACGCACACTTTTGTTCAAGTTAATTTTAAGTCTTTTGAAATTCTTCTAGTGCAATAAGAACTACTGGTGCCGAGATTTGTGAGTCTCATATATACAGTACCATGTCATCTGCATATAGTGATATTTTATATTCAATTCCTTGTCTGGTTATTCCCTTTATCTCTGACACATTTCGAATGTAAATGGCCAATGGCTCAATGGCAATTGCAAAGAGCAATGATGATAGGGATATTTGTTTAATTTCTAATAAGCGTGTATATATGTTATTATTTTCTAAAAATCATTCATCTACATCAGTACCAGGCTATTACAGCTGTTTTTTTTCCTCAGCTAACATAATATTTAAATTTTAAACCTTACAATACATATTTTTGTGTAATTTGGATAACTGCCCAATGCATGGAAATTGTAGACGTCACTGTGATCTCTTAAGATCTTTGTGGATCACCAGGGATTTTGCTAATTCCATTTTTCTATTCAATCCCTCATTTGCTTTTTGACTGAAACGTCATTTTAAGACTTCTCTCATGCTGAGCAGACTAGCAGGCATTATTAGTGGTCCTTTCTGTCCTGTGCTTATTAACCACTAAGCCTTCCTTCTTTTAATGCTTAATTCCCTTTTCCAAAAACTACAATGGTAATATATAGAAATAAGTTTACAAAACACAACCTTCCTTTTTTGTGTTAAGAATGTTATTATGTATGATTTATAAAAAATGTTTTAGAGGTACACTGCTAAACTCTGAAACCTTTTGTGACTGAAATTTATAATAATAATAATTCATTTTATTTATGAGGCACTTTACATTTGTAGTAAACCTCAAAGTGCTACATAAAGAAATTTAAACAAAGACACAAGAAGATAAAACAATAATTAGTGGCAATTTTGTTGATATTCTTTCCTAAATAGAAAAGTCTTTAACTGTTTTTTAAAACAGCCCACAATCTGCTGTGTTCTCAAGTTCTCTGGTTGTGCATTCCAGAGCCGTGAAGCAGCAACTGCAAAGGCTCGGTTACCTGTTGTACGAAGTTTGGTCACATGGGGGCGAAGGCGATAGATATTTGCAAGACGAAGGTTTCTTGTAGTGGATTGTAATATAAGAAGTTCCTTAAGGTATTGTGGAACATTTCCATGGATACACTGATGAGTGAGCAAAGTTTGTATTCAATATGGAGGTGAATAGGGAGCCAATGAAGTGACTGAAGGATTGGTGAAATATGTTCATAGTTCCGCACCCTCATTAGGATCCTTGCAGCACTATTTTGGATTTGTTGGAGATTTTGAAGGCTCTTGCTTGGGATCACAATGAGGAGTACATTACAATAGTCCAGCCTGGAGGAGACAAAGGCATGAAACAGCTTTTCAGCATCACAAAGGGAAAGGCAGGGGCGGAGTTTGGCTATGTTTTGAAGATGAAGGAATGCAACTTTACAGAGGTGATGGACATGTGTATCAAATGACAAATGGGAGTCCAATTTGACACCCAAATTAGTAACAGTAGGGGAGAAATTAATGGTATGGCCAGAAAAAGATATACAATTAATGGAGGAACGAAGTTGATGGTGGGTACCAATTAAAAGAGCTTCAGTTTTGGTGCTGTTCAGCTTAAGAAAGTTCTTGGACATCCAAGCCTCAATCTCATCCAAGCAGGAGGAAAGAGTTGATGGAGGTGTAAAAGAAGTCGAATCCAGTCTCACATAGAGCTGCATATCATCCGCATAGCAAAGGAATGAAACTCCATGCCTGCGGATGATGTGACCCAGGGGTAGCTTATAGATATTAAAAAGGGTTGGCCGAAGAACTGATCCTTGTGGGACCCCACAGGTGACAGTGTGGGTATGAGATTTAGCATCTCCCAGGGCTACATACTCAGCCCTATCTGTAAGATAGGACTCAAACCACTCCAAAGGAATGCCAGAATGTCCAATTACATAGTGAAGACGATGGAGGAGAACATTATGATCTACTGTATCAAATACAGCTGTGAGATCCAGAAGGATAAGGAGTGATGGAGAGCTCTGGTCAGTGGCCATCAGGAGGTCATTGGTGACTCTGACCAGGGCTGTCCTTGTACTGTGAGAAGAAATTTATCTCTATTTGCTTTCTGTTTGTTCTGACATGAAGTAGTAAATCCAAGAAGTGTGTTACTTTTGCTACAGTTACCTCTCAGCACTTAGTAGTGCAACTCTTGCATCCTTTGCTGTTCAAACTTTTCATTTTTACAGACTACTTATAAAGTAAGGTTTTTTTTTCATGAAGCTTCCTGTATGTTTGCTAATTTTCTTATGTTTAGTTGGAATGTCTTTCTGTATTGGTTAATCACTTTGCATGTAGCTGTTTGCACAGCATATTATGTTTGTGAATACAGCTATTTCCAGTTCTTTTGCAGCACCTTATGCCTGCATGAATTCAATTACAAATGAAAAAAAGCACTTGAATTAAAACATCTTGTTATTGAAAACAAATCATACAGTAAATAAAACTGTAAGGGTTGACTGTCTGTCACGCCAAATAGCCACGCACCCCTGGCCTTGAAGCTCTCAATCAACAGCTTGTGCCGATTACATACAAACAGAAATCAAAAAAACAAAAGACAATTATGTGATGAAGCTAAACAATGAAGGGGCAGAGAAAAAAAACTATTATTTCTGTAGCTCATGGAGATGCTCCTTTTTTAGATTGTGATAGAAACAGACCGATGTTAGATGGCACTTTTTATTCATTTTATTGGTTAGTAGACAACGCAGTACTAATTGTTGTCTTTTAACACTTTTTTACTTTGAATAAATCAATTTTAAACCACATTTCTGAATACTGCTATTGGTGATGCCCTTTAATCCCACCCTAGGTCTATGCACCCGACCATTTACTAACAGAACACAAGTTAAACGAGAATACAAACTGCAAGCACAGACGAATGTCATGCAGCTTCCAGAAGCTGAAATGTACTTCCTCAGTGCTTTTACACAAGACCAACACTGTTATATCACACAGTACACAGGTTTTGGTTTAATGTGTCATCACTATTTGCACTGCGTTGTTTTCCATGCTCTTTTTCTTTCTTTTTCATTAAAATGTTTTTTTTTTTGGACTTTCACATTAGACGCATCTGAGTATGTTTTCCATTCCCCTTTCCCAGTATGCAGCTTTAACGACTCCTTATCCACTCATGGCTGTGTCTATTGATACTTGCGCAGGACATGGTGCCTACATGTTCAAAACTCATTTTCAGCTTCATCATTATATTGGTGGACTTCACGCTCTTCACTTCCCTTTTATTTCAGGACCATAAGTCTGCGTGTTCTAGTTTTCAGAAAAGTGGTAAAATTAAATTAAATTTGTTAATAGTTTTGGTATTTTTTTTACCTGGCTGGACTGAACCTTGCATCAGATTTTGTTTCCTAGCTCTCAGGCAGCTGACAGATGTACAATACCAGTGTGCTTCCGTAGACTTTCTCAATTTGGTATATTTCTACATCTGCCTTCCATGGTGTAGTGCAGTGGTTCTTAACGTTTAATCCTCAGTGCCCACTGTGACTGCAGGTTTTTGTCTCAACCCAATTTTGCAAACCTTTTTAATCTGGAAATTACAAATTGGTGTAAGATGGTTAAGGATTAATTCTTTTTCCTTTTTGATATATTTTTTAATTTTAAAGTTCTTGGTATTTAAAGAATTATTTACTAATAAGCACACAGGGGAGCAACACTGAAGTAACTGCTTCTTTCAGAGGCATCTGTGCTGGTATCTGCTCTGCGCAACATTAATTGTCAGTATTCAGATTCTCCACAGAAAAACTGAATTAAAAAAACAAAGTAAGCATTTAAAGATACAGAAAAAAAAATCTTAATTTCCTATAAGTGTAAATCTGACACATCTGCACTTTTCTAAATGCATAATAAAAGAAAAAAACGATCAGCTAATCAAATAGTGAGATCAATTAAAGGTAAAAATAACTAACTGATTGAGAAATTGGTTGGAACAAAAAGGGGGCTCTGAGGACAGAACGTTGAACAGTATAGTGTAATGCCACCCAGGTACATGTTCCCTTTCTTGTTTCCTTTTTTTTCCCTTGCACCTGATCTGAGCATTATTGCTACATAAATGTAGAAAATAAATGCTCACCTGCATCTGAGAAGGAGAACATGCAGCCCTCTCACCTTGCAGAGGTGAAGAAGTTAAGAAAGCTTATAACAAAAGAAGAGCTTAAGTGCATAGAGAATTTTCTTTAAGTGCACAGAGATTTTTCATTTTATCATGGCTAAAATCTCTAAACTCTTGCATCATTTAAGCATGGGAAATATTAGCACCAGACCTATTATATTATAGGTTCATGGAGTGATGATAGTTTATTTACTGCATATCCAAAAAAAAAACAATTTGTGGGGATGAGATGCAATAGAAATTCCTTAAAAAGATTCTCACAGAGATCAGTAAGTCCAGAAGGAAAAGGAAGATATATTTAGTGGTGATGATTATGGACCACAAATTTCATTGATACTGACTTGAATAAGGTAGTCTACATACTCATCAACATCATCAAGAAATCCATGGTCATGAGTATTTTACCACTGCAAAGGTCATTATTTGAATTTTTAAACTGAGGAGTACTGCCTGTCCAACTGGAGTTAGCAGAAATGATCGCAGAGGTCTGCCCTGCTTTAATATTGAGAATACTTTTGTTTTTGCTGCATGCCAAGCACATTTCTGTTATTTTCTTTTAGAATATCGCCCTATAGGGTGGCACGGTGGCGCAGTGGGTAGCACTGCTGCCTTGCAGTTATAAGACTCGGGTTCGCTTCCCGGGTCCTCCCTGTGTGGAGTTTGCATGTTCTCCCCGTGTCTGCGTGGGTTTCCTCCCGCAGTCCAAAGACATGCAGATTAGGTGCATTGGCGATTTGAAATTGTCTCTAGAGTGCATGCCCTGCTCAGGGGTTTATTTCCTGCCTTGTTGGCTGGGATTGGCTCCAGCAGACCCCCGTGACCCTGTAGTTAGGATATAGCTGGATGGATGAATATTGTCCTATAGTAATTACATATGCACAAATGACCTGGAGAAACAATTTTAAACTCTTTGCATTACATTGTCTTTTTTGTTGGAAAAATAAGGAAACAAAGTAGATCATTTGGAATTTTGTTTTCAAGCAGAAGGACTCATTTTTTATTGGTCATACAGTTAATTATTTGGATGAGATCTGTTCCATTTCCAACTAATCATTACCTACAAAACAACTAACTGCAAACTGAAGTGTCACTTTTTCTCATTATAAAAACCTTTAAAAAGCTTAGATTTGAGAAATGTTAGGTTATGTTATGAAAACATTGACATTTATATTTTTGTACATTTGAAGAAGTTGAAATGTTTTGTCCTTTATAATATACTATATCCTTTTGATCATCTGCTGAATATAAATTTAACTTTAATAATAAGCAGCCTCTAATTGTTTTTGGGTAATTTGTGTCTGAGAAAGTGGATACTGGTGTACTAGATTTAAATTCTACATCCCAGTCACTTCTTTTCGCACCAACCTGGAATTATGGTTCAACTCCTGTGATATGTCATCCACCATATCATTTTCTGAAGCCTCATGTGCCATTGCTTTGCACAGTTTACATGCCACCAAAGCTTTTGCCATGGCCTCCTCACCATGCTGCCAGAAAAAAAGTGCCATCTTCTGCCGCTTCATCAGCACTGCCCATACCATCAACTCATGGAAAGGAAATGGAAAGTGGTTTATCTCTGGGTCATCCAGATCTATGTCAACTTCTTCTTCTTTCTTCTTAGTTGTTTTTTGCCTTCCTCGCCTCATAGGTAGGTCATCCTGGGGAAAAAAAAAAAAAAAATTGTGTGATCCTTTGCAAAATTATACTTAACCAGGTTTGTTTCACATATACCACAAATTAAATTAACGGATTATCCTAGGTAAATAACCGATTTGGAATCTGCAGAAATGAATGAATAATAAAATTATTTACATTTAACCCTCCACAACCATCCAATTAAGAAAAAAAGTATACATTGTTTTTACAAGTAATATCTAATCTAACGTCATTCTGTGTCGTCTGGGCACAACAAAAGTGTATTAAGGATATTTGTGAATGCTTAGTGAATATCTCTCTCACAACTGTAATAAATTGTCATCTTTAAAAGGTCATCTTTAAAATCACAGTGTAACTGCAGACAGTTTAAATGAACATTGTTTAGGATCTTATATTTGTAAGGAGATGTGGCATAAAAATATCTGGTACCTGCCCAAGCACTCATTGGTAGACATCAATTGTAATAGGAGCCATGCAGGTAAAGCATTATCTCATTGTTAAGTGGGATACTAGATTTGATGGAGGGGTGCTAGCCTATCAAGAATGTGGCAACTATGGCAGTAACTAAACAGAAGTGTGAATGTATGGGTTGGCTCCACACTACAAATTCCTTCTGGGAGCCTCTTGAACCTGCCACCGTTCAAAAAAGTTACCGAGATGAGCAAATGAGGACACATACAAGGCCAGGGGTAGGTGTAAACAGGTGACTATATTATTAAAATCCATCCAGGAACAAAAGTGCAAATTGTGCAGTGCAATCTTTGTCTTTAAATGAATAATCCATTAAAACAGTGAAGGTTAAAAACATCCATCCATCCATCCATCCATCCATTTTCTAACCCGCTGAATCCGAACACAGAGTCACGGGGGTCTGCTGGAGCCAATTCCAGCCAACACAGGGCACAAGGCAGGAACCAATCCCAGGTAGGGTGCCAACCCACCGCAGGACACACACAAACACACCAAGCACACACTAGGGCCAATTTAGAATCACCAATCCACCTAACCTGCATGTCTTTGGACTGTGGGAGGAAACCCATGCAGACATGGGGAGAACATGCAAACTCCACGCAGGGAGGACCCGGGAAGCGAACCCAGGTCTCCTAACTGCGAGGCAGCAGCACTGCCACCGTGTGCCACCGTGGGTTAAAAACAGCCACAATAAATTATCCAATTAAAACAATGAGGTTAAAAGCCAGACACAGTCCATAAAATCCATGAGCGCTAATAGTTCCCATTAAACCTAATATCTCCTCCTCTTATTCTGTCCAGACCTTACAGAAGGAGGAGACACCCACCGACACCCTGATACTCAAGAATGGCAGGCGGTAAGTTTTAATGAGAACATTGACTTTATATTGTCAAGGAAAGGACAAAACCTTCTGAATAACTGTTGTTCTTAGTTGCAATTTCCCCCTTAAAAGATCCTACTCATGGATTTTGCATGACAAAAATAAGGCAGCTTATAAGTGAAAAAAGTTACTAGAGCATCTTGGGTCAGAGATCAGTGAGTAACACTGAAGTCATGTTATAGAATCTGGGTCCATACGTTCTGGACATTTGGGTAAAAGGAGGCATTGCAATGTCAACTGATGATCATTTGATGGGTAAGAAGTCATAAACCAGCTGATCATTGCCTGGACAGAAACTGAAGGCCTGACCATGTAGTGAAACTGTCATGAGAAAAATTAATCAATGCTTATGTTTGTGATTAATTTCAGTTTCACCTTCATAATAGATTCTCTTGCATTTCAGAGACGGATGGGGGAAAATAGTCAAGCTTTACTGTAAGATCATGGACCCCATTCTTGGTAAGAAATAATCAAAGTGATATTTAAAGCAATTATGATACAATTTTACATATTCAAACCTGTCCAATGCGGAGCACTGACAGAGCTTAAAGTACACATGGGCAAAAAGTTAACATCAGTATAGTTAAATATGCTGTTTATTATGAGAAAATGAAAAATGATTTAAGCCAATATTTTTTACTAGGCATTCAGAAATGCCATTATAAGAAAAAAAAGAAACTGTCATTTTCAACATACAGTCAGGGGAAAGGATTAGGACCACTGTGGTCTTAACGACCTTTCTGTCCAACTCATGACTGCATTAATATCACAAGGTACATGAGTTTACATATATACGAGGTGTGGCAGAAAAGTAATGAGACTGGCAACACTGCAAGCGATCTAGCAACGCTGCGCTGTTGTCCTTGATAGAGCACGTGTATCAGTACCCTCCCATAGCTCAGTGCGAGTTTCAACTCCTTCCGTTAACTACGTGATTTTTGTGACTGCTATTAGCGAAGTTGTGTTTTTGGTTGTGCGTCACGCAGAATGGAACAGCGGAATTTGGAGCAACGTTGTGCCATTACATTTTGTGTTAAGCTTGGAGAATCGGCAAGAAGACGTCCTTGAAAGGCTCAAAAAAAGGGTCATTCGCGTGAGACCAGACGTGGCAGACAAATGGATGCTCCATCATGACAACGCCCCATGTCACACTGCCCTCTCCATAACAGAATTTTTGACCTCAAAAGGCATTCCTGTGGTTCCCCAGCCCCCTTATTCACCTGACCTCAGTCCGTGTGACTTTTTCCTTTTTCCTAAACTGAAAAATGTCCTCAAAATACGTCATTTCGGGACTTTAGAAAACATCCAAAAGTGTGTAACGGACATGCTGAAGACCATACCGTTTGAAGACTTCCAGCGCTGCTACCAACAGTGGGAACAACGTCTCCATCGGTGTGTAGTTGCCCAAGGGAACTACTTTGAAGGGGATAACATTGATGTTTGAAAGAAATAAAAACTTTGGTAAATAAAAAATCAGTCTCATTACTTTTCTGCCACACCTCGTATGCAGAAGTAGTCAGTGGTAACTTTTAAATAGCAGATTACTTGTCAGTTGCTAATACGCTGTACCCCAGTTGCTTGATAAAGCAACAGTGGCTAAACCAGTTACCTCCAAGTACGGTATGAATCCTTGTTTCCTGTTTCTGATAGAAATGGAGAAGTCTTATTTAAGATCAAATTAATGTTACTTTGATTAAATCCCAAAAATTGGTGCTTGTGATTTTTATTGTGTAGTGTTATTGCTGACCATAATCATGATTCCAAGTATAAAAAAACTGAATATTCATCAAATGTTAGTACTACTGTGCATTTCCCAACATGATTTTCAAATTTACTTTCAGCTGGACAGGTCAGAACTGTTGCATGTTTAAATTTCTCAACAAAATTAGCAAGTTGAATGTTTAACACGATGGATAAATATAATAACAGTAATTCATCATTTGAAATAGCTACAATAGTTCTATTTATTGTCAGGGTAATTTTGTTAACATACATTTACAATTTTGAAGCGAAGCGAAGATGATGACAGAACAGCAGCCCCATTTTAGAAAAATGGAGATCAAGGAGTATATTCAAATTACCAAGAGATAACATTACTATAATACATACAAGAATAATTTGAAGGTGTAAGCATTAAAAGCAGCACAGAACAAGTTTCCTGTTTTAGATAGAAATGGAGAAATTAACCTTCAAAGTCTGATTTAAAATCAAAGGCAAACACAGTAATATGCTGATTTTAATCCCAAAAATCGGTACTTGTGATTTTTACTGTGTACTGTTATTGCTGAAATAGTTCTATTTGTATGTCACACTGTTTGAATAGTTGTAGCATTGCCATTTTAACATTACCAGCAAATGCTGCAGCCTTGAAATACTGTAGACAATTTATATTAGAACATTAGAAAATCTTTGACGAGAATGGCCATTCGGCCCATCAAAGCTTGCCAAACCTTATCTACCTAATTTCTTTAAAATAACATGAAGTCAAGTTTTGCAGGTCCCCAAAGTCATACTGTCTACCACAATACTTGGCAATTCATTTTATGTGTCTGTGGGCATCTAAGATTGGACTTTATAAAGTAATTAAAGCAAAACAAAATATACCTAACATTTCCAACAGATTTTGGAGCTTACAAGAAAACAAGTATTCATTCATACCAACACAGGGGTGTCGAACTCCAGGCCTGGAGGGCCACAGTGGCTACAAGTTTTCATTCTAACCTTTTCCTAATCAGTGACAAGTTCTCACTGTTAGTTAACTTTTTTCCCGATCACTTTAATAGCCATATTAGAAGATTTCAGCCCTCTGAATTGATTCCTTTCTTCATTAAATGACAGCCAAACAAAAAAGAGATGTGAAACGAGCCAATAGATGGCCAGCTAAATTGGGGCTTCAAACTCCAACCACTTTAACTCCAACCAGTTTCTTAATTAGAAGCTGACTTTTGCTGTTAATTAAACTCATTCTCTAATTCCATGGCTTGTTGCTGCTCTCATTCTGCCACGGCAGACATTTCCAAAACTGTTGTTTTTTCTATTTTTTCTAAGAACATTGTCAAAATGTTTTGGTGACCTGAGAGATCAACCTTACTGCGACCATCACCTTTCTTTATTTTCAGATAATATGTGATGGGAACCTATGAACCAGTCATATGGCATCGTGTTTTGTGTCTCATTATTGTTTGGCTGCTAATTAAAGAAAAAGAAACATCTAAGGGGTCTGAGTTAAGTTAATTATAAGAAGTAATTAGCAGAAAGAACTGGTCACTAATTAAGAAGATGGCAAGAATGAAAACCTGCAGCCACTGTAGCCCTCCAGGACTGGAGTTCGACACCCGGGAACTAGAAAGTCTCTATAAAGTTTGTATGATTGGAAACAGGTAGCTAGACACTGATCAGACAGTAAATCAAGAAGATTGCTGCCAGCTACTTTTGGTAAAGGGTTATTAAATACTAAAATAGAAGTGTTGGTGTTTTGGAAAAGACAGTTACATTTAAGTTAACTGCCTTAACATTTAATTGCATTTCTTTTTTAGTGTAATAATTTATTAATGAGTTAATAAATACCCTGAAGCAAAGTAATGAATAACTCAGAATAATACATGATAGCTACCTCCATACAGTATATAAATATAATTTAATGATTTTAGTCAGATGTTTTATAGTAATATATATTGTTCAAATATTTTTATTTCATGGGAGTGATAATGCTTGCAATCTAATTCAAACAAATGTTTTTTAAAGAGCACTTTCTTTTGAAATGAAGAGATAGAAAACATTAAAAAATAAGTCTACTTTAGATGGTTGCACTCTTGTGCAAACTATTATTTATTTTATGAATGCACAGTACACTTTTTTCAGAAAATCAATAACAATGTAATAACCCTTCAATAAGACTGTAAAAAACAATGTAAATAACCTAATCAGATATTGTAATGCAAGGTACCAGGTAAAACGTTATTTTCCTGACAACAAAAACTTAACCCGTTTTAAAGTCTGTTTACTATTATACTGTACATCTGTATTAAGGTTTTTTTTATATTGTTTCCAATTGTTTTAAAATTTCATAGCCTGATGTGTTGTATTATTTAGATCAATAAGATCAAATTCAAACAAAATATGTCGAAAGATGATGAAATCAGACACATCATTCTTGGCTGGCCTCAGTGGGCCATGCCCATCCAATCAGACTGCTAGGCTTGTACATTAATAATTTTTTATTAAGAAAAATGCTCTATTCACAAAGAATTAAAACAGGCAACATTTTTTTATTATCATTTCATTGAAAGGCATCCTTCTAGCACCCATGATTACACTTCTTACCCAGATTGGTTATTCAGCTGTGGCGGTGATGTAGAGTTAAATTAGGCAGGAGCTTGCACATGTCTACAAAGTCATTAATGTAGATTGTTGATAATTAAAAGGTAGAGAGAATCATTTTTCAACATTTACAGAATGAATATTATAAAGTGCACAAAATCACACTTTCATTACAGTCAAGATTGGAACCAAGTCTGCTTCCCAGTCCTCTGCTAGTATTAGCCTTGAAGAAGACGCCAGACAGAATCAGACTAAATCTTAAGTACTAAGTGTTCATTATGGATGACGTGAGTACAGAAAATCCTAAACAAACTCTACTGAAGACATCCCAAGAGAGCTCCACACGTGGTGAGCTATCATTTTTGTTTCTCTATCTGCTATGATGCTGTGAGCACTTCTTACATCCATTGTGGTGTATGCATTCCTTATACTGTATGTACTTGTTTTATCTGCTTTGGTGACACTCTTTTCTGGTTTTGAGTGGTGTGATAGATAGGGGGCACTATCACTCCCTTGAACCCTTGTCCAAGACGCCAGACATGAAGTAAAAGTCCAAATATATGACTTTTTATTATTGCACAGTGCACAAAGCACCCGCCTCTCCACAATACTCATAAATTTACCAATCACAATCAATAATAAACTCTCCACCACTCCCAGACGCGTTGCCCTCCTACCACCCAGCTCTGCTCGCCGTCTGGGAGCTCCCACAATCCTTTTATATTCCCTGACCCAGAATTGTTCCAATCCCCAGTCCATGTGATCTCCTATCACTTCCGGGTCAGATAAAAAGTTCTTTTCTTCACCCCGGAAGCACGTCATTCCCCTTGTCTATGTGACTCAGAAGTACTTCTGGGGCGTAAGGCAAATAACCATTGTTCCTCCCTGCAGTGTCTCTTAGTGGCCCCCAGGATATCCAGCAGGGCTGTGTATAAAAACTCCAATGTCCAGGATTCCCTGCTGCCATTTGGGGCACCTCCATGCTGCAGGGAGAGCTCCACCTGGCAGTGTGGGGGTATTGGCCAGGGTGAACGGCCGGCCATCTATCACACTGGTTAATTATTATGCAGTACAGCTATTGATTAAATTGATATGTCTGTTTATAATATGCCTTTCATTTATTTCCTGGTTGACTTGTTTGCGGTTTTTTGGTTAACTCTAGAGTGCCTTGTGAATAAAAGGTCAATTCTGTTAATGTTAGTTTCAAAGTCTGCCCACATTGGCACGGATTTCTTGTTACGAACAATCTCTTCAATCTATTGCTTAATTGATTTACAGCATATGCATTGCTGCCGTTCATTTAATTGAACTGCTGTTGATATTAATGCTTTATTAAAATAGTTCTAACTAGGAATTAATATGATTTTATATTGGAAATTCATATTAATATGTACCTACCCAATGAAATGAAAAATCGTATCTTAAGATTTGGCTTGGGTGATGGGTTCTAGATGGAATTTGTTTTCAGTTTAATGAATGAAATGTCTTTGATTTTGGAAATTTACAAACAAAAAAGTAAAATATATTGTAGTCAAATGAATTATATGTAGTATGAAAGGCCCTATATAGGCGCCTGACCCAACACAGACTGGACACGGAGGCACACTTAAAATAAACCCACAGGCAGTACACAGTCCCAAGCACAAACAGACCAAATAAAACACAAAGCAAAGCACACTATTCTTCTTCCTCCAGCAATCCTCCCAGGCAACCTCGTCCTCCTCCTCCTGATTCTGGCCCCTGAGTGGTGGTTGCTGGCTCCTTTTAATTACGTACCCAGCTGCACTTCCGGGTGTGGTGAAATTACTGCCCAGAAGGGCCCAGCAGCTCCCACTGCAGCAACCCCTGGTGGAGCCTGCAGAACCCAACAGGGCTGCACCAAACTCCAACCCCCATGAAGCCCTGCGGGAGTCCGAGGCACCACCAGGGAGGCTGCCATTTAGTGTACAGGGGGAGGTATTGGGTCTCCCATCCTTGTTCCCCCAGAACATTATAATGATGCAGGTTGGTTCCATGCTCCTATCTGCTGTCCGGGAGCCCTTCAACCCGTCACCATCGGTAATGTCACCGATGAGCTTAGCAGTGAGGCAACAACAAAGCAAGGGGATGATGCAAAAGTGTCAAGTGCTTTTATTAAAGCGTTAATCAAAACAATGTTCAAAATAAATAAGGTGCAGTGAGTGGAAAATTTGAAATAAATAATCCATAAGAGCAAGTGTTGAACATGGAGGTTAAAATCCATTAGAAAAATCTTAAAAACAAACAACGAGGTTAAAAAACAATGCAGGAAGCATTCTATTAAACAACAACAACCCCGGTGTCTTTCTTCCTCTGTCAGCTCCCTTACTCCTCCCATCTGGACCTCAATAGGCGAGTCGCCCTACCTGCAGCTGGCCTTCTCTCCACTCTTCTGCTGGTCGGTCGCCTTACCGATCCCGGGCCCTGGTAGACCCCACAAACAGCAACTTGGGATTCCCCAATGACCAGGGCTCTCATGCTGATGACACCATGTCCCAAGTCCCAACTCCCGCTGCCTTCCATGGCCTTATGCGGAGAGTCATCCGCCTTCTGGTCAATCCCGCTCCATGATCACTCAGCGGGAGTGATCACTACTACTATTCCCCGGGTGTCGGCCCAACACCCAGGCTCCCTGCTCAGCTGTCATGAGCCTGCACTCACTCGCTGTCCCACACCGACTTTTTCTCTCTTTCTCTCTCTCTCTACTGCTTCCTGCATTCCTCCTGCAACCTCCGTTTTTTCCTGCTTTCATTTCTTTTTCTTTTTTTTGCCCTTAACGGCCTCGGGCTTCTCTTTATAACAGACGTGGCAGCTGTGGCAATCAGCAGCTCCCGGGAACAATTACGGAGCGGTCTGTCTCTCACCTGTGCACTCAGGCGAGAAACGTCCGCAGCACGAATCCACCCGGGAACCGCTTCGGCCACACACCAGCACGCCCCCAACGCTAAGCCGTGAGCGTGGTGCTTATTTAAAAGCGGCCCTTTTTACATGAGCTGTGGACCCACTATACCATAAACATATGCCACAGGGGCGTCCCGGCCGCCTGCCACAGTAGACACCATTGTAGTGATTTAGAATCTGGTGAAAAATTAAATATGAAAATCATATAATAGAACCAAACATAACGTACCTCCATTCCCAGCAGTTTCAGAGCTTTAGGCTGCAAAAAATAAAAAGAAGCAATTACTTATTAGAACTACTTTATAATATAATGTCTTGTATTGTACTAATTAGTACATTGAATTAATGTTTGTTTAATATTTTTTTAAAAAGCACTACAACAGCCAATATATAGCAAGGAATAGTCATGGTATCTGAATATATATGAATGTAATGAGAAACAAAAACTGCTTTTATTGATGCAGAATGTTATACTTTCATGTGTATTACTATAACATATGTAGTGATTTTGCAAGGTATGGTTTTCAATTCACAAAGCTTTAATCAGATAAGATGAGTATTTAGAGAAAAGTTCACTGGCAGTAAAACAGAGATATGAAAACCTGCTGTTTATACCACAAATACATTTATAAACAAGCAGCAATGATTCATCATAATAATGAACTCTTTGATGTTCTTCATTACAGAGCAAACATTGATAAAATGCTTTAAAGAAGCTTCAGGAAAATGTAGAATAGACAACATAGCATAATATAAAAGCAGAAACATATGAATGTCAAATCATTTTTTTTTTATTTTATGGAAATTATAAACTATGAAATTCAACAAGCATTTTGAAAACAACCCTAAGGCTATTTTTGAACACAAAGTATACTGTATCTGTTCAGCATTGTACCAAAACGTACAAAAAATTACATGTAACAAGGAAAAATATAACGTGATATTTAAATTATAAATACTAATTAGTTCATTGTTACAGAATAATTATTTGGGGTATTCGTTCATTTAAATAATTTAGACAAAGGGCTGGAAAGAATTTGGAACCACTTGCCATTGTCTGAACTGAAAAAATGATAAAGCTAAAGACACTATTTTAGTTGTGACACAAAGTTAAGCATAGAATTTGGATTCACATGAAGCAGATGGCAAATTTATCCATTTAATAATAAATACTATGAACAGAAAGTACTTTCTGAATCCACTGTATTCAAGTTTTAACAATAAGGTTTTTTTTTTATATGTAATTTTTTTATACAAAAAAGTCTCGTCTGGTCTCGCGGGACATGAGTTCTTGATATTTTAGTTTATAATTTAAAAATGGAATAACAATCTGAAAATCTAACAACATCACATTAAAGTTCGATAAATACTGAAAAGAATGATACCAAACATATATATGTAGGTTTTAAAATAAGCCAGATATAAAGTGTGACAAAAACCATGACATAAAAATGTCACATAAAATCGTTGCACTTTTAAGCTTAGGATTTTATAGATATAGAGCAGATATGATACAGTATCTGCCAAAGAATACACGACACGTATTTCACCCTTATTGGCGCTTTCAGATGTACGTACTTTTGCATCCCCTTGTATTAGGTTCAATCCCTGTAAGGGAATGCAAAAGGACGTATCCCTTTTTATAAAAAAAAAAGCATACAGGTGCAAATCTCACACATGACTGAAGTTTCTTGCACAATAACTCTGCTTTTGTGCCTTGAACTCTCCTGTCTTTTCGTTTAATATTATGCCTGTAATGTAGTAACAAAAGCTTTCTGAAAATTAAGATAAATAATATCATATGAACTAGTTACCTATTAGTGATACATAGTCTCCCTAGTCTTAATCTATACTGTCTGTTCATCTGTTCTTTACATCTTTTGCTCAATCTTTTAAATTATTATTATAATTTTTAAAAAAGCCTTTATTACAGATGACCTACAAAGCAAGTTATAAAAAATAAAAGGGCAATTAGAAGATGCAAGCACTAAACGCAACAGGGAACAAGACAAAAGATCAAACAAGAGGGAGCACTAGTACTATTACTACTACTACTATATAGTCTAAATGTACATGCAACTAGACTATTACACAAATCAGTATCCTAAACTCTTAGTCAGAACAACAGCATCCATTCTTAATAACAAAAACTAAACAGATCCAAAGTATTTAATGAAAATGTACATTTTTAAAAGATGTCCAAACATAAAGAAAATTAGGTGCAGTTAGACAAAGGAAGTGTGATGTTGGGAGGGTCATTAAAATACATAGATTCGCTCTTGTGACAGTCGGAGGATGTGCACTATAAGAAAACATTAGTAAAAGATTGGAGTTTGGAGAGGTAACTGGTCTTGTGTTCTCCCACACAACAAGAAGATCAATAGACAAAGGAAGATTATTCCACAACTCTGGTGCAAGATAAGATACACATGTCTAATTTTAGTACATTTGGCAAGAGTAGGGATGGTCAGGTGACAGGCAGAGGCAAAATGGAAACATCTTGAAGCGAAATATAGAGAAAGCAAAGACTGATTATATTAAGGAGCAAAATCATTTAGAGACTCATAGCTCAAGGCAAGAGTTTTAAAATGGATTATTGGAGCACCTGAAAGCCAGTGGAGAAACAGAAGCAGAGAAATAGCAGGAGCGAAATGAGGAACAGAGAGCACTAGTTGAGCAGCTGCTAGAGTAACTGGAGAGATCTGATAGCAGTTGATCAAAGCTTCACCAGGAGACAGTTGCAATATGCCAAATGAGAGTGAACCAGTGCCTGAACAAGGAGTTGCATGGTATAATGAGTGAAGAAGTGTTTAATCCTCTGACTATTGTGACAAAAGAAATAGAATTTTGTTGTTGAAGAAATGTATTCAATCCATTTATCGTTACACCAAGATTCCTAACCATGATTGATTGTGAAAGGCTGACAACTTCAAAGGCGATGCTTAGAGAAAATTATGTGGAAGACAAATCCGATGACAAGTACAAGATATCTGACTTTAAAAGGTTACGTTTAATACTATGACTGTTCATACATAATGAAATGATGGACAGACAATTTGAGATCTTGGCTGAAATCTGTGGGTTGTGAGCGGGAAATAAGAGAAGGATCTAAGTATCATTAGCTCAGAGGTGAGAAGAAATGACATCACATAAGGAACAAATGTAGAGAGAAAAGAGAAGTGAACTCAATACTAATCCTTGAGGCACACTGTCGAGAGTTTCTGTGAAGACAAAGAATTAGGCCCAAGAGACACAAAAGGATCAGCCAGAAAGGTAGTTCTTGAACCAGTCCAAAAGCAGAACATCTAATTTGAAGTTTATCGAAGGAAGAAATAAGGAGAGAGTGGTTAACTGTATTGAAAGCTTGTGAAAGATCAAGAAGGATAACGGCCGAGTACATGAGCAAATCTATAATTATTTTCATTAATTTATAATTATAAATGTTAAGCTTACTGGCCTGTTATTACTTGAATCATCCTGATATTTTTTTTATGTAATGAGACAACAAATTGGTAACATCCGATCAGTAGAAATTTCCCCACTTTCCAGTGATTTTTCAAAAACACGTGTCAAGGGTTTATATAAAATATATGGCCACTGACCTCCTTAAGCTCTCCAGAACAATGTAGAAGTAGTAACAGTAGTAGGAGTAGTAGTAATAGTAGTACCAGTAGTGGTAGTATGTTATCTGGTCCTGGTAATTCAATTAATTTCATCGTCTAAGCATGACTTCTGTCGATTTGACTGTCTTTCTCTCTATCTTTACCTGTCTTAGCATTTCATAATAGCCCCAGTAACTGCTGTGTTATATTGACTCCTTCACACCTGGCAACTTCAGAAAAATGTACATTTAGAGTATTCACTATTACACCTTGAAGTTTTACCATTGTCAGCTGACAATTTGCAGACTTCCTGCACTGCCAACAATTTGAAACTAACACTTAAGCAGTTAACATGTCAACAGTAGGTGGGATTCATGTCATGTCATATCCTAACTACAGGGTCACGGGGGTCTGCTGGAGCCAGTCCCAGCCAACACAGGGTGCAAGGCAGGAAACAAACCCTGGGCAGGGCGCCAGCCCACCGCAGAGCTTTCACTAATATGAACTTTTCAATTAACTTTTACATTGTGAATTTTTCTAGAATTACTCCAGGATTTGCAGAACTACGCTCATTACCAGTCACGTGAAATTTTCAGTCATCATTCCCCACTTATAAACGCTGGTGGTGTGTTAATCCTAATGTCAAAGTTTCTGGATTTTCTTAAAGAAATCTGTCCTGTGCTAGTTAATTCCTATCTGTTTAGGGAGTTAGGACTTTTCAAATGTTTATTTTTTACTTTGCTTTTCATTAACGTTTTGGATTCTGTGTGTGTTAGTGTTTTCATCTTTGTGACTTCTGCCCCAATCATTGTATTTTTAAAGCACATTCTCTCTCTTAGGCACCAAAATGTTGTGATATTTTTGGCCTACTGTTTCCATCTGCCTTTACATCCAGAGAGTTTCTCTGTAGGTGCACAATTGGGGTATTTCATTTTTCTTTTTTTTTTTACAAACATGTGCCAATGATGATACTAGTCTAATGAACATGTCTTCACACTTACTTATCATAGTCACACAATCTTAAGTGTGAACAGTTGCACAGACAAAATTACAAAAAAGTGGACAAAATGCATAGTGATTTTTGTGCAAATGAGGATTGCTGGCACTATAATAAACAACATTCAAAAACGTTTTAGAAATACCTTTAAATGATGCTGCTACTGGTCACTCTGTTGCCTTGCCTTGGGTTTTATCTGCTTGTGCCCAACAACTGGTTATGCTTGAAGAGTGTGTCACATCCACTTATTATGTCTCCAGAAGACTAGTTTTATTTCTGGTAACAATTTATAATAATTCCTCAACTATTAAATGTCCCCTGATACACTGTTATGCACTTAAATATTACTGTAAATTATTGCTTTAAGCATTTTTAGTGTGATGATGTGATTTGAACACTGTCACATTAATTTGGAACATTTGACTATTTATGGAATATTCCAGGCTACAATTATATATGAGTATACAAGTTTGTGAAGAGAAGGTAGCAGGCAGAGAGCTTCTAGTGGTGATATAAAATTGTATACTTACCCTTTTTGGACCAAAAAGATTGTGATATAAAGTTCTAAATCTTTTTCTTGTATAGTTGCACCGGTAGGCTCCACCCATCAGGTATTCTATTACTAACCCAATGTCAATCAGACTGATCCGGTAATCTGGAGGAAGGTTCCCCTAAACAATAAAACCAAAGTCAAACAACTCTGACTTCATCCACCACTCACTTACTTTATGTTAAACAAGAGAACACCACATGACAAAGTCAAGCAGAAATATGTTATTAGCTGATTCACCTTGAAATAGATCCAACTGAACCCTCGATATTCTTGCTTGGAAAGAACACATAGGGTAAGTAAGAAACAGTAGTACTAAGTAAAATTTTAGAACAAAACATTTTAGGAGACTGCACACTGTTAAGGCATCGTCACAAAGTCAAGTATTCTATTAACCATGACCCGCCATCAGCTTTGCGAATCAAAGTCATTAGACCACTTCTATGCATTACAATGTACAAATTCAGCTTCTTTTAAGAGTCAGTTTAAGTACGAGTTTTTATTCTTTTACAAGAGGCATAGGAATATGAGCAAAGTGACTTGTAAAATCTAAAGGAAAACTTTCAATATCACAAAGGACAATGAAGTGTTTACTTTTAAATTTTGAGAATAAAGATTTTACAGTTGGAGTGATGGGTGATATTGGAAAGATTTGTTTCACCATCTCACTTTTCCTTTAATCTACATACTTGACCCGCAGCCAGATTTTGAAGGGTTAGTTACCAACCAGTCGGTGAATCTGAGACTTTTGTTGAGATGGATGTCAGCACCAGACTGAAAGAGTCTGATTACTCCACAGCTTTTGATCTTTGTTGAAAATGAAACCCTCGGGAAAAAGACTGAAATACAATGGAACTGCCTTCAACTTGCCCTGGTTTTAATCAGAGTTGAATCTGTGGCAATTTGCAAACTGTGATTTATTTTTTCAACAAGGAGATAAGTTTGCTTTAACTTCTATACATGTCACTACAATGCATTTACCATTTATTACTTGCAACTGAAATCACGTTTCACTTTTTAGCATTTGTAATTATTTATTCACCAACTGTTAGTGAAGTCCAATTCAAAACCTTTCTCTGGAAAGCACAATTCAGCCTATCCAGCTGTTGTAAATAAAAAAAATACAATGGACAGTTACAGTTGGTGATTAAAATACTTAGTGAAAGTGCTTCCACAAATATAGGAGAAATCATTATTAGATTAGGTTGTCATATTTAATATGTTAAATATATTGATGTTGAAAGCCATGTGCATCTTTTTCAATGGGGCAATTGAGAAAGCCCTAATTATTCAACGCCTTTACTGTGAGATAGACCTGCAAACACCAACCATAAAATGCAGCTTTGTGCTTAAGGCTGAACTAAATAGATTGTTGTTGAAATAAAAATTCTTATACCATTACTTTTCATTCACCTATCTCTTAGTGTTGTTTATTGCATGTAATCCACATGGGTGAATTTTATATAAGCTATTAAATTTTATAATAAATGGCTCTGAAATATTGTCATACATAAAGATCTATTTGATTCAAAAACGGAAAATATGACTGAACCTGCAACAAAAATCATTTAAATTCAAGTGATATTGACTTTTATAGAATTTTCTTTGATACAAAATTAACATTCTCAGCTGAAACACAATAAGCTGGGTTTTATGAGAGAAGAGTGTAATTTTTTAAATAATTGATTTGTTAACACAACAATTATTTTAAATTGTTAAATGGTTAGAGAATGCAGTGAATAAATTAGGTTTACTACATTTTGATCAGTCAAAATATTTTTAACTAAATTCACTCCACCAGATAATATGTGCAGTAGGCTAGATGGAGACGAGTAAATCCAATTGAGTCCACATTCATCGATAAACTCATTTTATTTATTCAGCTGATCATTTTAGCTAAAGCAACTTATATGTCAGCATTTTAAGACTATTTTAATATTTTTAATCAACTGCAGTAATGACAGGATAAGAGACTTGATCATAGTCACTCACACAGAGTTAGTGGCAAAGATTAAACTAGCAACTTTGTGATAAAAAAGCTTTTAATTCACTTTATTTTAATAATATAATTCAGGATAGAATGATTACTATAGCTTTTATATTTTTGTATTTTAGTTCTGATCTATTATCGATCTGTTTGCCAGAGAAGTATGTGAAGATTGACCAGGATATGTACGAGGGAGTGAAGACTTGGGTTGGTGTAACAGACAAGATCTCAGAGCAGGCCTGCACCAGGGATCTTCTTTAAGTCCTTATCTCTTTGATCTAGATGTGGATATGTTGAGTCTCTGGGATTAAAGACCAGTCCCACTGGTTTATGCCTTTTGTTCATGACATGGTGTTGTGTAGCACCAGAAAAGATGAAGTGGAGAGGAAGTTGGAAGAGTGAAGAAGGGTTAGTAATGATCAGGATTCAGAAATTAGTCTGCAGGGAGAGCTATTGAAAAGAGTGGATAAATGTATATATCCAGGGTCAGTGGTAGCCCAAGATGGAAAATTAGATGCAGAGATAACCCATAGAGTGCAGATGGAACAATTGGAAGAAGGTATCAGGAGTATTGTGTGATTACAGAATTAAAGCAACAACTAAATGTAAGGTTTTTTAAGACAGTTGTAAGACCACCAAAAACATATGGAGCTGAGACATGGGCAGTAAAGGGAGTGCAAGAAGAAGAAATGAGATGTGGCAGGAATGAGAATGCTAAGAGTGATGTGTAGAGTTACAAAAAAGGACAGAATAAGAAATAAGATAATCAGAGTCGAAGAGATATATTAAAAAGGTCAGGAAAGTAGACTGAAGAGGTGTGACCCTGTGATGAGGAGAGACAATAAATATGTGGGCAAAAGGGTGATGGGAATGGAAGTACAGGGGAAGAGAAAGCAATTGAGGCCAATTTAAAGGTGGGTGGATAAAGTAAAAAAAAGATTTGAAGGAAAATAGTCTTACTGGGGTGGATCTGCAGGACTGAGCTGTATGCAGAAGATTGATCAAGAACATCAGCCTTACATAGAAGTAGGAAATGATGAAGAGGAATAATAAGTTCCAACATATTTTTAAACAGTGATGAATGAATGACTGATAAGTCATTATTGACTGCCAAGTGCAATCTTTTTTGCTTTGGAACCCAATATATCCTTGATTTCTTGGCTATAGGAATATTGGCAAAAGAGATCATGGGATTTTCTAAACTTCCCTTCTCTCAAAACACATATATTCTCTGGTTTCTTAAACGCCATTACATGATCACTTTGTTTTGTCATACACAAAACAGATATGCATGAAACATTGCTTCTTTGATTCTGATGGGTTACCAAACACAATGTATTTAATTGACTACTTGTTTTTACATGAAACACTTTTGCATATATAAACTAAGTGTAAGAACTTCGTCCTGCTGAATGTGAAGCACTTTTATGACACCAGATATTATGGACTGAATGTAACTGGCATTGTAATACTCATATGTCTTTGTTATATCTTGACCCCTTTAAGGTGGCCTACAAAATCAGGATAAATATAATCCTTCATAGGATAGAGCAAAAATAAGGCAAACTTATCAGTAAAAGTAAATGTTAGTCCATGAATCAGTCAGTACTTGTTTTCTTGAAGAAACTGAATTTTCATCTTATGGCCTGTAATTGAAGAAAGCTCAGTATTTGAGAGGAGTGTTTATTACTGTCACCAGCTTTGACATGGGTCCCCAACTTCAGTCCTGGAGGACCACAGTGGCTACAGGTTTTCATTCTAACCCTTTTCTTAATTAGTGACCTGTTTTTGCTGCTAATTAATTTCTTTTGAATTAATTTGTTTTCTTAAGATTTATTTCCCTGTATTTCTTCATCGTTCCCCTGAATTGCTTCATTTCTTTCCTTAAATGGCACCCAATCAGAAATGAAATGTGAAGTGAGTGAGCCAACAGAAGACCAATTCAACAAGCCAGGGCCTCCGACTCCAACCAATTTCACTCCAACCAGTTGCTTATTTAGGCTCTGAGTCTTGTTGTTAATTAAACCCGTTCTTTCTTAAATTCCATGGCTTGTTGCTGCTCTCATTTTGCAATAGCATACATTTCTAAAATTGTTGATTTTCCCTTTTCTAAGAGCCCTGTTAAAATGTTTTGGGGACCTGAAAAGATCAACATTTCTGAGATCTTCATCTTTTTTAATTTTCAGATATTGTTTGCTAGTCATGTGTTGGCTCATTTTGTATGTCATTATTGTTTAGCAGGTAATTATGAAAAACAACTAGGGGTCTGAGTCTTCAAGAGCATATCAATCAAAATGAATTCAAAAGAAGTTAATTAGCACAAAAAACAGGTCACTAAATAAGAAAAGGGTTAGCATGAAAACCTGCAGCCACTATGGTCCTCCAGGACTGGAGTTGGGGGTCCCTGAGCTATGAGGATAATAATAGGAAGTGTGACTGGCCCAGTCCTCCTCTGTTACCTGGTTTGTTATGCATCCAATGTTTAAATTAACCATTTTTTCTTCACATCATGGAGATTTCTTTTAACAGATGATAAGTAGTTTTACCATGTAGTAAATGTTTCTGAGGATTTCTTTTCATCAGTGTTTTGACACACCACAACTGATACTGACAAAGAGTACATGCTTTTTTTCTGTACTGCAGTTATCCCGGCCTAAGCATCTGCCTTTGAACGTGTTTTATCTTATTTTCCATTGTTGTTTCTTTTACACATGAGATTCCTACCTTTAAATATGCATTATAGAAATGTATGATAACATTTAATTTGCAAGCAGATTTAGTAAATCCAAAGTAATCTGTTTTTATGAAGTTTTTTTGTGAGTAGAAAATATACATATGTATATGATTACAAAACAACTTTGTAATCATTCTCCTAAAACTGGTGTCAACCGGTTTTCACCTTTTTTGATAGGCTGAAAATGATATTTTCAAGAATCTTTCTGTTTTGCTTAACAACGAAAGAAAAATGTTAGAAAGAGAATGAGGTAGTGGATGTCCCTTATAGGTATGGATCAAAACTAACAGTGAACGTCATGCCTAATATCAGGTGTGTGACTAATGACTACAGGTCTTGCATACATATTGTATATTAAATTAGTCCATAAAAATGAAATTATTATATTTTTGACTGATTCTTCCTGAAATATTGTTTAATTTTTCTGAAATGAATTTTCCACCATATCTGAAATGGTATTTTTTCATTTGTTGGGTACATTTAAACATTTATTATTGTTATAAATTTTAAAAAATGTATTAAAATGATGTCTAATTATTTAAAGTAAAATAAAACGTACTGTAAAATGCCATCATAATTACATGATGGCATGTTTCCAAAGTAAACTAAGGTTTTAGGTTTATTAACTATGGGAGGCATTACATTTGTCCCTTAACTCTATTTTCAATACAGAATATAACAAGGAGAACATTGGTGTTTGAGTTGTATAACTTCTTGAAGGGTTTCATTATTTCTATAATTTAATAGTTAAATTTTATTATATAACAGTTACCCTTGTTAAATGAACTGGTTAAGAATAAATCATGCAAAATGTTGAATGAAATGAAATATCATTAATGTTTTATGTACAGTCACATCATAGGCTCATGCATCACAACAAGCAATATGAAAAATGCCATGAAATATTATTATTCAACTAGACACCCTTTCTCAAGATGCTTTACATTTATTTAATAGCTTAGCCAGCTGCTGAACACTAATGACACAAACCAGAAATTAAATGTTTAATACTGCAGTGGAAAATGCAGATGTGCAAAATATTATTATGAAAAAATGGTCTGGGTTTTAAAGTTGATGCAATAAGCATAAGTTAGCATGAGTTGAGCAGACATTGTAGTGAGCCTCCTCCCAAGTCAATAATAAACTGGCAATAATTTTGAACAGCTTCTGATGAATGTTTCCTTTCACAAATCATATTCCTATATTATTCCATAGTAGTAATTTATCTGTTTGTTTCTTAGATTTTTTTTTTGGCAACATTTTAATTCGATAATGTTGGAGTATCCATCCATCCATCCATTATCCAACCCACTATATCCTAACTACAAGGTCACAGGTGTCTGCTGGAGCCAATCCCAGTCAACACAGGGTGCAAGGCAGCAACAAACCCCGAGCAGGATGCTAGCCCACCGCAGAATATTGAAGTAGTGTTACTTAATTAATTCTGCTACAGTAGTTCATTCTGTTTCTACCCATTTCTCTAAGCCACCAATTGTTCACATAAAATGGCCCCGGAATGGGTTTTGAAATATTGAATCTTTAATATATTGTTTAAGTTAAAGTAAATTTTTGTCTAATAAGCAATTAACTGAATATTATTTTTGCTTTTAGGTGATCTAACATTGTAGTGTACTTCTTTTTCTTTTAGTGGTAGGGTGGTTCTTAAAAAAGATTATTGTTCTTATATTGCAGTGTAAGTTTTTTTTATGCAGTACTAGTGAAGGTAAGAATGAAATGAAAGTTTACAGGTGACTATAAAACCTTCAAGTTCAAAGTATATATGGACTTTATAGCTGAGTAATTTTGTGTTAAGAGTGTTTTATTAACAATCCCAAAATTCTTCAGCATAATGTGTGCTGTCAGAAAATTTGGAACAGTTATCAGATGCTTCCAGTGTTTCCAGACACGCAAAGCAAAATGTTAATGGTAAGCAAGTTAGTTTAAAAAACATTGGAATTTAAACACTTCATAGTATTCATAATTAATCATTTTCTTGTAGCCTGATGCATTTTTTTAATTAATTCAGTCACACAAGTAAAAAACAACATAAATCATGCATAATTTAATTATTTCCACACAGGACAATGATAATATAATCGGTACTACCTTAGACATAATGTTTAAATCAGGGGTCTTCAACCTTTTTTTCCCTGAGAGCTACTTTTACACAATGAAAATGGCCGAGAGCTACTGCTAGCTGCTTTCTAACATTTATTCTCATAGCTTATTTCAACCCAAACAAACTGAATAAGCTTGTATTGCCTGAACATTTACAAAATGTTGGTGTCCACAACTCACATTTTGCATTAAAACTTCACAAAAAGTATTTAGTTCACCTGCAAATGCATTTTGTATGTCTGTATGCATTTTCTAGTGTATCTAACACTATTGAATTAAATCATGAATGCTGTCAAAACAAAACAATGCAATTACAAATACACAGATATTCCTTATTCATTTGTCATTTTGTTACATGTCACTGTTTCACTTCACCAGAGTATTCACATGTCCAGTTGCATGTATGATGTGATTTTTTGTTAGTCAGAAGACTGGCACTGCATGGAGTCAACAAGAGAGGCAGGTGTATGGTGGAGTGTCTTCCTGCTTTTCACGAGAGAACTATTTAACGGATTTAAATCAGGTTTTTTTCTATAATTTGCTTGAACATTCTGGCTGATTTTGCGACTTCTCTCATTTCGCTATATATCATAGTTCGCTTGTGGTACCGATTTATTTGCGCGAATCCGAGAAACACGCAGCAAGCTGAGGGGAGGGGCCTTCCTCACTCACTTGCCAGTTTCGGGGCGTGTTCCTTAACTTCGCTTAGCTAGCGAACTAAAGAACAATTGAATTCCACTTTGTTTGATAAAGTGTTACTTAGGTCGTGATGAGTCTGAGTCCGGATATTCTCTTAAGTTTATGCCACAGTGAAAAGATAGATTGCAATTCAGATTGTGGATCGTGATATGATTTTTTGGAAAGATCGCCCACACCTAATTTGACTAATCAAGTTTTCAAATTCATGTAGGATTCATTAACCCTTTGGCGAGCTACTTGGAAAGGATTGCAAGCTACCAGTAGCTCACGAGCGACGTGTTGGAGACCCCTGGTTTAGATGAATGGCCTGTCCTCATCAAAATTGTTCTAAAATCATATTACTACTTAAAGATTTGTTAGTTTTTAATTCATGTAATCAATAATAGCTGATGATGAAAATAGCCATCAATGAAGTTTGTTATCAGTTTGTTGCCTTGTTAAATATTATGCATGAATGTCACTTCATTGACCAAAGGTAACATTAATCACATTTTGAGATTGACAGAAACAGTGGATGTAAATATGGGGTGGGGTCAAAGACCAAAGAACTCAAAAGTCTGAAGTCATTTAAACTTTGCATCTAGTAAGAAATCTGCGCCTTGCAAAATTTGCAAAAATTTAGTGCACTTGTACAGCGGCACATCTATTAAGTATGGCCATCTGAAAAGAAAACACATCTGTACATTGGTGATCCATTATTATTATTATTATTATTATTATTATTATTATTATTATTGTTGTTGTTGTTGTTGTTGTTGTTGTTGTTATCCCTCTTTCACTCACTCACACTGTCTTTTTCTTCTGTAATCCATGCAGATGAAATTGTTAGAAAAGCTTTTTTAAGATGCAACTACTCAAAACCAGCCCATGTAGCTACCTTTTCATGAAAGTCATACTCACTCAATATTTTTTCTGTTGGTAGAATCCTAAACTTTAGATTAGAATTTTGTGTGTGTGTAATTTCTCAAAGCATTGCAAAGCTCTGATCATTGTGTAAATTTCCTGTTACTCTCTCTGCTGGGCAGTTTGCTAACTGTCTAGTATTTCTAAATCATCCCACTTATTGCAAGATGTTTCAGATTACCTCCCTTCCCAGAGTTATTAGCAGCAAGAATTGTTTTTCTGAGGTCATAGTAGATGTCTTTTGTCCTTGACATAATGTTACCACAAACCTTAATGCTTTAGACTAAAATGCTACAAATTCTGCTTTTCAAAGCAGGTGGTAGTACTTTAAGATCATTAATTGCACATGGTATTTAAAAAAATATCATTATATAACCATGCATAACTGACTGTTCCTTTGTCTCATTTGCTACAAATAATCTTGTTAAAGGAGGCTCACTACAAAACTCAAAAGCAGTCATCATAAAAAACAAAATATGAAAAGTATCCACAGAACAATCTAATAAAGCATGTGGCAAATACCATAACCTACCGTTAATTATACCGTTAAGAAGAGATAAAACTTACCTTTTTCACATCTCTAACAAGATGATATAAAGTATTTGAGGGACCATGTCTCTAAACAAAGAAACAAAAATAAACTATATAAAGAACTCAGTGAAAATCAATGAAATAACAAAAACAATTATGCATATAGTATATGAAATTATGCATACAGTATTTGAATTAGAAATATTTTAGGGAAAATATCAATCCATTTATTCTTGTAACCCATTTGGTCCAATTCAAACTTGTGATCAAGAATTACTCCTGGATAGTCTGTTACATGGTGCATCCAAAGCCACTCTCACTAATGAAAGACCTTTTTAGAGAACCAGTTAACCTAACCAACATGCCCATTGAATATGGGAGGAAACAGATAAAACCTATACAGCATGGCGAAGACAGGCAAACTGCACACAATAGCTGAACGAAAAATTTAACACTCACCACTGCAGCCGCAAGACTGCAATGCTATCGACTGTGTAACCACACTATCCATATGATATAAAATTTATATACATGTTGCAGGCTCATACATGTTCTTGGCACAAGAAACAGAAATATAGGACAACTCCAGCATCTAAAGCAATAAGCTAATAAGAACTAGCAAAAGACTGAGGCAGTAAGCTCACCTGCTATAAATATTCTACATCCCTTGTATGACTTTCTCACAATTATTATTGTCAGGATAACCAACAGTACAGTATGAGTAGGGCCAAGAAAAGAGTGTGTGTAGGCAGTACCAGGAAGGTATGATTAAAAGTCAAAAATGAATTTGGGAAATAGTCCTGCATGACAGCATCCTCTTCATAAATCATGACTTCATGTGTAAGTGTTGTGCCGGCAATAAGGAAGGATATGTGATTAAATGAACAACACTAATATAAAGTTATCTTTAAAATAACATTACTTATAATATTAAAAAAAAACTGACAATCCAAAAACTGCAGGATCCAATGTAAACTGATAGGGACCTGAAGAATGTCTTTAATAGTAATATAAACAGTCACCTTTAGAAGGAAAACCATGTGAATCAATGAGTGTTTGCCTTAAGTCTTTGTGCCAGTATCAGCTAAACAATCAGCTAACTATGGATGGGTCTGAATAGCAATACCATACATCATTGTGCCAATGCTGGCTAAAGATGACAATGGTTAACAACCAAAACAACCATATAACAATATTGGCCACTTTATGATGCCTGTATGTGTAAACATATAAGTATTTTAGCAAAAATAATGGCAAAAGAAGTCTAGCAAGAGACATTGTACCACAAGTGTTACAAATAATTGTAAACAGTAATTATGCTCTGTCACCTTTATGAGACTGGTATTGGAAGTAGCCAAAAACTGTTTCTGTCATTTACTCAACATCCAAACTTAGAAGGTATAAAGTAAATGTTTTCACAGGTAAGTCCTTAATAAAGTATTCTTTAAATAAATGTAAAAGCTACTGTTTCTACTTAGACCCTGTTGAAGCTTTACCTCCATCAAAGTTAAAAGTCTGGCTAAAAGAAAAGCACAGCCTTTCATTTTTTTTTCTCAGTAAATAAGTACAAATGTGCATATTTACAGTGGTTATACAGCTGAGATTTAGTGATGTACTTGTTTTTGTAAAGGTACAGCCAAGAGGCGAAGAGGTTGTTCATCTCTAATACATAATGCATTTGCTGATGTAAAAAGTTTTGTTACTTTTCTTGTTATTAATAAAAATATATTTTTCAGTCATCTGTAACTCTTAATAGGTAAGAGATGCATTAAACACAGTAGTATGACATAACATTTAAATGAGGTTATGGAATGGTGGATAGTGTGGCAAAATATTATCCAATTGGGACCTTCCACCTTGGAACATTTAAGTCTGAGGTTTCATGATGTTCTCTTTAAATTCTATTTCAAATTATTCAGTTCAATTCAATTTTGTTTTTATTGTCTCATAAGGAAAACCTGGTTTATCAGCAGGTAGTAAGAAGAGACCACAACATAACATCCATCCATCCATCCATCCATCCATCCATCCATCCATCCATCCATTATCCAATATAACAATAAAAACATATTACAAAGAATTCAACCATTAAAGATAAACTTAGTACAAATACATATAATATAGCAGTGAGCATTATACTTGTGGTGAAACATTTGATCAAACATATCACACACACACATATTACAATTACCAGGCCAACATTTAGACTTGATTAAGGCAGATGCTAACTGTTCATTATATGATTTAAGCCTGACAATGTTCATTAAAATGTAACTTATTTCAAAGATTAGCAGTTGGAATAAAAGAATATTTGAATTGGTTGCTTTTTAATTTTGGAGCCTTGAAGCTGTTACCTGATGGCAACAATTGTAATTAAGAATGTAGTGGATGAGTTCTGTCTGATGGAATACACTGTGTTTGCCGTAATACTTGCTTGTTAAACAGGTCTGTGAGATTTGACTACTGAGAACTTGTTACTTTAATATTTTTATTATTGCTAGGAAAGTTGTCTTTGTGGCTAATTTTAATGATGTAGAGCTAATTACTTCAACACTACCGTGTTATACAGTTCCTCAAGTCTGGAGATGGTGAGAAAGCGATGCATGCTGACTCCATTCTCTATTAGCAGCTTGACAAAATCCACTCTGTCTAACACTAAGGCATCCAGCATTGACTGCTCCAGGGACCCAACCTGCAAAAGTAACAAAAATATTTAAATTCGACATGTTGTAGGAATAATGCCTCACAAATAAGCCAAACACATTAACTATTTAAGAAATTAAACACAAATGTAAAATAAAGAAAGAATTAGGTCAAAATTGCTGTTGTTAATGTATTATTATGTGTTTCCCAACTGGCCAGGAGCAGAGTCTCAACCTAGATACAGTTCCATAAGAAGCTTCCATAGGAGAAACCCAAAGTGGCATTGAGAGTTTCTTTATGCCAGTGTGCTAAAGTATGTAGAGGGTGATCCAGCACCATGTAATTGGAACCTCCAGGGGTATTAGAGGAGGAAAGAAATAATGCAGTGTTTTCTGAGAACCATAGAAGATCAGGTGATCCTGCAGATTCTACGCATATTTGACTGTCTATTTAGAGTTGAAAGTCATATAACACTGGCACCTCCCTTCCCACAATGACAGGGTCCTTAGCTGCAGAGGTTTGAATCAGGATGGTCATTTAAAAGGGAGGCAAAGTATCTCTCCCAATGAGTTCCTAGGTAGCTGCATATGTTGGTTGATTGGGATGAGTAAGAAAGTGTGTCCCTTTTCAAAGGCTATGGGATACTGAACAGGCTCTAGTTTAGTGCCTTAACTGCCACTCCTCAGTGTGTTTTATGTTACACCCAAGGTTTGTTCCCTATTTTCTGTTTATTTTCTCCTTTATTGTTATTTTTGTTGTTTTTTGAATTACTACTTTAATGTGTTTTTGTTTTCATGTAATTTTCATTAATATTGATATGTTTATTAGTATGTATGTATTTTATATTTAAGTTGATTGAATATGTTCCTTGCATTCAAGTTTATCTAATCTAATCTAATCTAATCTAATCTAATCTAATCTGTTCTGTGGGTGAAACCACAAGAGGTGGGGCCACACCATGCATCACCTTTGAGGGACCACAAACCACCTTTATTTATATTGAGATGGAAGAAACAGATACTCTCAGTATCTCCTTGAAGTTTGTGGAGTAAAGATCTATTGTATTACTAAATTTTCTGTTTTCTTCTTCTACCAATTATTGTATTTTGCTGTTGGTTTTGGAATTCTTTGCTTTTGATTATATATTCAGGCATACCTTTAACTAATTTTCTTTCCTTTTTATTTTTTTTTCTTTTATTTTTCATTTTATGTGAATAAACTCTTCATTCTTAAAGATACATTGTTCGCCCTGTACTTTAAGACAGAGATTTTATGTTTTTTAATCCCTTCAAGGGTGTTTTAGTATTTTTAGCAAATTTTGAAGTATTTTCAAAGTTTTTAAAGCCAGTGCTCCACTATGGGCCTGAGGAGGCCTGGAAGCCTGCCTTTGAGTATGCCTTGCTTTGGCCTGTTTCTGAGGCTGACCAGCAAAGTCTTGGTCAGGTTTTAATTTATTCTGAAGCCTGTTCATCCCTTTTTGCCATTTTGTGTTGCTACACCATAACACTTTGAAGATGAGTGTCTAAATATACAGTAAGTTAGTTTAGAGCTAGATAAATATATGTAACATGTTTGGCATTAATTTGTACATGTTGAAGGTAGGGCGGCACGGAGGCGCAGTGGTAGCGCTGCTACCTCGCAGATAGGAGACCCGGGTTTGCTTCCCGGGTCCTCCCTGCGTGGAGTTTGCATGTTCTCCCCGTGTCTGCGTAGGTTTCCTCCGGGTGCTCCGGTTTCCTCCCACAGTCCAAAGACATGCAGGCTAGGTGGATTGGTGATTCTAAATTGTCCCTAGTGTGTGCTTGGTGTGTCTGTGTGTGTCCTGCGGTGGGTTGGCGCCCTGCCCGGGATTGGTTCCTGCCGTGTGCCCTGTGTTGGCTGGGATTGGCTCCTGTAGACCCCCGTGACCCTGTGTTCGGATTCAGCAGGTTGGAAAATGGATGGATGTTGAAGGTAATTACTGGTGGGTCCTGGTGTACAAATAAATTCCATTCCTGATGTTATTCATAACCTAATTTTGTATGAAAGTCTGAAAAATGTGAATGAGAAAATCAGCCAAAATGTATACTCCTTTATTACTAATTTATAAAAAAATGTTTTGAATATGATCCAGTGAAAACATTTTACTGTACTATACAGGTAAATCACAAAACACGAATAATTTATACTGGAAGTTTGGACCACAGCTACAGTATGTAAAGAATGTCAACAATATGCTTAAACATCCTACAGTCTTTGATAATAATACAGTACCATATGGAGTTGGGGAAGGCGTAATGATGACATGAAAATCCAGCACTAACTAATATTGTTAGACAGTGTCTCCACTGAGGTATTGCAAAACAGCTGGTTCTGTGTATGACATTTTGAGATGGAATTATGGACTGGTGAACAGTAACACCTGCTATGCTCAGTACCCAGAAAATGCAATGGGAGTCTAGCTCACTGAACACTGAAGCAGAGTTTAAGGACACCCGGTAGATTGTATTAACTTGGTGATCCTGTAATCAAACTGAGCTGCCCAACCTGTTGGGAGACACCACCACAGGGTATTTAAAGCTGCTTCTGGACAGAGTTCTTTGATTGTAAATTAGGGACAAGTCTCACTTGTGATCGGAGTATACTGTAGGTCAGAACTAAGGAATAAAGAGAAAGACATAAGATAAAAAGGAGTCTTTGGCTGCAGTACTTATGAGTTTGTCAAGTGGGTTGCCACCCATCGAGCCAGACAGGGCACACACCTACAAAGGCATGTCCAGAAACTTGGCAGAATGTTTTTTTTTTTTAATTATTTATTCTTTTAGTACTTTGCAAATTCTTTTTGAGTTAGTCCCTTACTACATTTAAAGTGTATCTCAGTATGTATCATATTTTTAAGTTGTTGAAAATTATCCTCATTGCAATTGGTTAGAAAAAAATAATACTATTCATGGTACATGTTATATATGAATTTTTAAAAATAACTTTTAGTAAAAAAGGTAAAATACAATACCGGCCACTGTTGCCCATAAATAAAGATCTGACTCCGTGCAATGTCGACTCTGTTCCAGGCCAAAGCTAAACTTAGCTGGTCAGGAGCTGATGCATTGGCACCTGATACAAGAATTAAAAAAAAAGGAAATAAGAGAGTCATACTGATATAAATTATCCATATTCTTACTGAGCAGTGCAAACAATAATATTCTTGTTCATTTAACAGCTTAATAAGTCCTCATGTAAGATATCTTATTGTAGTAAAATTGGTGTTCACTCATTTACATCATCAGATTCAAACATATTAATTAGAGTAAGCATAAAAAGACAAGATTCAGGATTCAATGATAGTTTTAACAGCAAATGTCTCTGCTGGTTTTTATCCAGCATCTTTTAAATCAATACAGTTTACCCTGCTAAATGATTTAAAAGTTTTCACAAGAGACTTAAATATGTAGGTCAGTGTGTTTATATTCATCCACCTTGTAATGTATGTATGATATGTTTAATATGTAACATACAGTAACAGTTTCAGATTTAACCAAAGAAGTCATTGCTTTTAAAATCTGTATTGTTAATGCAGACTGACCATCAAGCTTCATCCTAATGTAATTCATTGGAAAATAAAAATGTATTTTCATTAATGAAAAAATCCCAAATGTTCTGTTTTATCATACAAATCCATGCAAGTCTCACATAAAAAGTCTTCATTATAATAATGATATCTTGATCCAGTTACTTAATAAAATGATGGTACAGTAATACAGGTTTTATTTCAGTTGAATTTAAAATATTTTCGCCTTGCAACTTACATGTAGATGCTTAGTGTGTTGGTTTTATAGCTTTAATAAAATAAAGGTATCCTCAGTATATGGCAAAGTATATAATATTTGGCATTATCACAATAGTATTAACGCATTAACAAAACAGAACATAATAGCATACCCCAATACATATCCAAAATCACATCTTCAACTGTATACTTCCCAATTGAAAGTTAAAGTAGGGGAAGGATTATAGAATGCCTGCATATTGACTGGGATGTTATCAAACCCCCTGATTAACCAGGATGACTGCTTTAGGGAAAATCCTTTTGAAATGTCAAGTGGGCATCACATTGAACCCCACAGTGATAACTTAAAGATGTGGATGTCAGAGTGAGTGAGGTATTTGATTATATTTCCTGCCTGTTTCCTGCCCCTGGATGTGCAAATTATCTTCCTAACTGGACAGCAGTTTCAAGGCTTACATATTGTCTGTTCGTCAAGCAATTCATTTCAGTTTGAATTTTCAGTGGTCAGATGGATGGACTGTCAAATTAAACCCCGATGGCAGATATGAAATCAATGATAGCACCATTAAACTGGAATAACTGATCTAGATAGCTGAAGCCAGAGCTCCATGTTTACTGTGTCTTCTACTGACCTGTAAGTGAAATGAAGGGGTCAACAAAAGGATCCTTGGTAGACTGCAGATGATGGTATATTAGTGGGTTACATGTTTATGTTAAGTGCTGAGGTGTAATATATAATGAGAACAGTGATCTAGATGTGTTGGGATGGTATAAAATGAAAGGGATTTGACACCCTCAGTGGTGGTGGTGGTACAAACTCTTTTTAATGGGTCTAGTCTCTCAAAGCACTACATTTGAATGAGAATAATTGCCTCATGGAAGTAGTCATTCAGACTGTCCACTTTTGTTTTCTTAGACACAGACATAATGGCTGTTCTTTTCATGCAGACTGGGACCCACAGATATTGTCAGTGAAATATTAAATATGTCACTGAAGATACCTTTAAAACACATTATGAAATTCCATTCAGACAAGATACCATCTCTATAATTCAGACTACTTCAAACTAGAACATGGTACTAGACAAGGATGCCCCTTGGTCACCGCTGCTGTTTGCAATCACCATTGAGCCACTGGCAGCTCACTGTCAAAATGCTTATGAGATAAAGAGGATTATCAGAGAAGGACACAAACAGAAAATTTCTCTATTTGCAGATGATATGGTACTGTATATATCTGATCCAAAAAATACTGTGCCTGCAGTCCTAACAGCACTAACAGAATTTCAAAAGATTTCAAATCCGAGAATTAATTTGACTAAAAGTGTGCTCTTTCTAGTGAATTCTGAAGCACACAATATTAGATTGGACATCTTCCCTTTTATTATCGCAGATCAGTTTAAATACCTAGGGGTAAACATCACAAATAAGCATAAAGCTCTTTATCAGCAAATCTTTGCTGTCTGCATGGAAAAAATTAAGCAAGACTTGCATAGATGGTCTGCCCTTCATCTCATTTTAGCTGGAAGAATTAACATTGTCAAGATGAATATCCTTCCTAAGATTCTGTTTCTATTTCAAAACATTCCAACATACATCAAAAAATATTTTTTTAAGAAATTAGATTCAACCATAACCTAATTTATTTGGAATTCATAACATCTTCATGCTCAAAGGGCGACCGTACAAAGACCTAAAGAAGAAGGTGGAATGGCTTTACCTAACTTTCAATTTTATTACTGGGTGGCGAATATACAAGCTATAAAAACCTGAACATTGACACAGATAGATGAACAGACATAGGCTTGGTCCGCAATAGAAATAAAATCCTGCAGTACTTCTTTATATTCCTTGTACTCAAATAAGTACAAGTCATCACCAATATACTAACAACCCAATAGTGCTTCACTCACTCAGAATATGGAATCAATGTAGGAAGTATTTTAAGATAGAGAAGCGTTCATCTTTGGAACCTCCGCACAAGAACCACCATTTTCCACCCTCTCAAATGTACACAGTTTTTAATATCTGGAAAACATTCTGGATTAAATCACTTAGAGATCTGTACATTGTGGCAGATGGCCTGATCCCATGCCTGGCTGGGACGCCCCTTTGACTTTGGATCTGGGGGAGCAGCCATAGGATGCACACTACGTTCCCCGGAATGCGTGGTGGCAGCCCTCCTGGGTTACATTGGGGCCACAGGCGTGGGACTTCAGGGCTCAGCTCTGTTGGGCTTCGTGGCCACCACCGTGAGGAGCTACACAGCTTAACGAGCCCGTGTGGGCTGGAATGCAGCCTTGGGTGCTATAAGAAGAGCCTGCAGCCACTACTCGGGGCACACCAGAGTTGGGAGGAGGAGGACAAAGCTGCCTTGGAGGAGAGGAGGAAGAAGAGAGTGATTTTTGTGGGTGTTTTTCTTTGGTTGTGCGTTTTGGGACTGCATAGGGCCTGTTGGACATGGGGAAGACGTGCCCCATGTTTCGTTTTCATGTGCCTCCAGTGTCAGTCTGTGTCTGGTCAGCGCCAACCAAGCGCTTCTGCCATAACATAGACAAAGTGTTTCCATCCTATGAACAATTACACTCTAAATGTAACTTTCCAGAAACACATTTCTTCCACTGCCTTCAAATTAGAAAACTTGTTAAACAAATTTCCCTCACCTCCCACCTACCTCCGAAAAAAATATTGATCAATTTTAAGAACTCAGACAGCTTTTCCATAATATATGAAAACATTTTAAAGTCTCTCCCTTTCAAATATCCCAGAGTACAGTGGGAAAAGGATCTCACACTCAACATTTCGGAAATGGAGTGGAAGGTAGCAATGCAAAGAATTCACTCGAGCTCCATATTCAACTTAAAATAATATATCAAGTGCATCTGTCTCGTTTAAAGTTGTTACCTCTTATTATTTAAAATTTTTTCTCTAGAGCATGCATTTTACACTTAGTTGTCTATTAATTCAGTAACCCTACTTTTCCAATGAAATTTATTGCTCAATCATTAAAAACATCAAATATGCAGACAAGGCCATTTGTTTGTTGTGTATATCTAAAAATGAGCAATAGATAGGACTAAAGACTAAAGAGGTTTTAAATATGGCATTGGCATTTTAAATATGGCATTGGCAGTAGGTATCAGACATGTTCACATGAGTATATCATAAACAGAAACCCAGCTGGAGTTTCCACACACTACATTGACACATGTGTATTAGGAATGGCTGGCAACTCGAAAAACACCAAGCCCAAGGTGGTCCTTACAAATACAATTCGAATGCAAGTACAGTTTGCAATCAATATCAAACACTAGAAGTGTATACTATAGTTATATGGATCAAGGATGCGTAGTTGGTCCTTTAGCAAAGCCGACAAAGACAAATTGTAAAAAGTTCCAAAATACATTGTAAGTAAGTGTTTGTTGAGGCACCACATTATTTCATGTGGTGCCTGAACATTAGTAGAGTTAGAGCACTTTGGATAGTTGTGGAAAGCTCATTCCACCATTTTCAAGTTAGAACTGAGAAGCATTGTCCAGTTTTAGAATGTCTTTGGTACATGGCCGAGAATTTAGGTTAATGACATGGTCTCTGTTATCAGCCAAATCAAGCATTTTTGGCACCATATGGAATGAGGTATTTGGAGCTCAGCCACCATAGAGTTCACACCTCAATACATCTTTTAAGAAGAAACATGGGACACATGAATATGAGAAAAAATAATGAATAAAAATAAATATCTTCACCCAAAATTCTATGTATTTTAAGAAAAACATGGCATACAGTATACGCTTCTGTAGAAAATGTTTTACGAGATTATACTCAGAGGAGCTTGTTAGATGGGCATCTGTAAATGGTAGCACTATGGGGGACAAAAATAGAAATGCACCTCTGAGCTATATGTGCTTCAGTGTCATAGCTTTCCCCATTTGTTAGCTGAGACCCACAGAGTGAATCTGTCAGCTGTGTCATGTTTTCTGGCCTTGACTGCATTAAACTGACTTCCAGAATTTATATACTAACATTTAATGGCAGCATTCACAATGGTCTACACTAATTAAATGAAAAGATAAAACTTTTGGTTCATGTTTTCCACCATTACACGGTGCGAAACTGACAAGAAAACACCTGCTGTAAAGTTACATAAAATTTTTATTCTCTCAAAATTTTATTTTGCAATTTCTCTTTGGCATTTTGATCAAAAAAGTAAACCATTGAGAATTCACTGAAAAAAATATATTTAAAAAAAAAAAAAAAATTTACAGTATTATTAAAGAGGTGAAAAGCCCAGTACATTACATTATATAAGGGGTGGGCAATGCCAGTCCTGGAGGGCCACAGTGGCTGCAGGTTTTTGTTCCAACCCAGCTTCTTAATGAGAAATCAATTATTGCTGATGAAGCACTTATTGCTTAAGTGACATTTTGATGCTTCATTTTAGTGGTCTTGCTTGTTAAGATTTCCCACCCTTAATTGCTTATTTCTGTCTTGATCATCTGCAGTCATTGTTTTTAATGGCTCCTATTTAGCAATAAGATACAAATGACAAAGGAGCCAGCAGTTCTCCATCTAACTTGTTTCCATTTACACCTGTTTAGGTTCATCATGCACTATTTGGTTTAATAGAACTGTCACACATGTGTGATTAGGAGGAAGCTGAGTGGACCAAGTGGAGGTAATTACATGCCAGGGCAAGGGTTGGCAGGGTGTGCTAAACCTACTTCTGTTATCTCTGCAGGCCAGATATGGGAAATCCTATCTGATTTAACATCAACAACGTTACTTCCGGTTCCGGCGCCAGGACTGATGTCAATTCTGGTTCAGGCGCCAAGAAAGATGATTAAATTGCAACAAAACTGAACTCCTGCAAATTGGGGCTAAAATGCAACTTAATAAAATGAGCTCCTTCCCAGTTCATCTTGGTGGTGATCTCATTAGAATTGCCTCCACTGCAAAGAATCATGGTGTCTCTTATTCCGCCCACATAAATCACATTAAGAAACTTTCTTACTTTCACCTCCTTAACATATCCTGTGTTCGCTCTTTCCTCTCCTTTTCTAATGCTGAGAAACTTGTCCGTGCTTTTATCACATCCCGCATCGATTATTGTAACTCACTGCTGGCAGGTGCCCCTTCTAATCTTATATCACAGCTCCAGCTTATTCAAAACTTGGCTGCAAGAGTCCTTACTCGAACCAGCAGCAACGAGCACATCACACCATTCCTGCTCCGTCTTTATTGGCTCCCTGTGTCTTACAGAATTTAATATAAAATCCTACTAATAACCTACAACGCCTTAAATAACCTCACGCCAAGCTACATCAGTGACCTTCTCCATCACTATGTGCCTGCCCGCCCCCTAAGGTCCTCTGATTCTGGCAATCTTGTTGTGCCCCACACTAATCTACACTCCATGGGTGACAGCAGGGCCTTCAGCTGTATAGCGCCCAGACTCTGGGATGACCTACCAAAATAAATCAGATCAGCTGACTCCATGAATTCTTTTAAAAAAACAACTCAAAACTCATCTGTTCAGGAAGGCTTGTAGCTCTGCTTGACTTTATTACCCTTCTCTCAGTTTACCTCTCTGTCAAGATGCTCATGTAACGTGTGTGTGTGTGCTAGATCATCAATTATGTTGTCTGTTAGGCTTTTCTCTGAATTTACTGTCTTAATCTTCTTTATTAATTTATTTGGTTTGTACAATGCTATATACTGTATACCCTGCCATTCTTTCTTATATTCTGTAAGTGCCTTGAGCATGGGAAAGGTGCTATATAAATAAAATGTATTATTATTATTATTATTATTATTATTATTTCCGATTCTGGCCTCAGATAGAATTACTTCCTGTTTCAGCCTGTAAAGCCGCCATCATCTCACAACTTAGAGCAGTTCAGTTTGGAAATCAACCAGAGCACATATTTGCTTATTTCATTACCCTTTTGCAGCTAGGGACAATATATGGGTGGCTGACCAAAACCTTTTTTATGGGTTGAGACTGATTTTTTCACAATGGCATAGTTGGCAGGATGATGGCCTCCTTTTGGAACTGGAAGGCAACCCAAAACAGTCTCAACACACCCTCGTCCCAAGTAGCCGAAGAACAGTCGGGTAGGAGAGCTAGGGTCGGTGATGTGTGTCAGGGGAATCTGAAGCATGTTCTGACACGGAAACCTCTAAGGAGAACATGGGACCGTAGGCAGAGGACCTACAGGTGAGGGCCAGGTTCAGAAAGAAACACAGTGGAGACTTAACATGGAAATCCTGAGGATGGGTTTGAACCCAAAAACCCCAGAAAGGGAAAATCCTTTGTGAAAGGTGGGGGTGCCTCAAGTCGGCAGGCAAGGGATATAATGACCTGGGAATTTAACCCAGAAGAATCCCTCAAAGAACAGGGCTTGGCACTTTGGCATAAAGTCGGGTATTGGCTAAGGACAAATAAAAAGAATGCTTGATAAATAGTTAAACAAGTGTCTTGTGCTTTATTAGTAAATGGCCTGCCTAAACTTGCCCAGCTGACCTGGGGACAATCCTATTATAGCATGATCTACTTGCTGAGGATCATTAAAAACCTTTGGTGGGGGGGAAACCTATTTGGGAGATCTGGAACAGAATCCCTGTGAACCCAGACAAAGTTGTGTCCCTGATTTGCATTCCTGTTCCTACATTGAGGAGCATGATTTGGTGAACTCGGATACACAGTCAAGGGCTCTGCAAGGTAACAAGGAGGTCTGCGGAGAGATCCGGGGGGGCAGTGTGTTCTCGTTAATCCTCTGGCCTTTTCACATACTGCTGTACTACTAGTCAATGGCCACAAGGTTGCTTCTTTATTTGATTCTGGCAGTAGCATTTCCATTGTTGCTCACCATCTAGTGTTGCAGCGACAATGGCTCAAAGTAAAGACCAGTCTAAACTGTATTCACGGTGACGTCCAATCATATGAGTCCGCCATCTGTTACATCTGCCACGATGGTGTCTTGGGAAAAATGGCAGTGGTGGTATTTGAAAATACTTCATTCCCCATGATACTGGGTAGAGATTGGTCAGATAACAACTGCAGTACAACACTTACTAATCCCACAAGGGCACTAGGTCTAGCCATGTACGCCAAAACAGCGTCCTCAGCTACCTCCATGCCATGTTCACAGCTGGAAGAGAGCCAGGATTTGGCCTTTAATGATGACATGGAGACAGCTGGGCTGTCGCAGTGCAACATGTCATCTTCAATCACTGCTCCAGCTCAGTCTGAAACCACGCCCCATGAGGTCGGAACTTGACTTGACTTACCTGTCTGCAGTTTCAATTTAGGCAGACTCCGGCTTCATTTAAAAGGGAGTAATGGAATGATGATTCCCTTAAATTTGCAAAAAATGCAGTAGTTTCCACAGATGGCCAATGCACACTACATCCCATGCCACAGGGTCCCCACTTTGTGTTAAATAATGACCTTTTGTATCAGGTGGCAGAAAAGGAGCGGGAGGTACGGTCCCTGTTGTTAGTTCCACAGACTTACCAGCAACAAGTCTGTGAAATGGATCATACCCACCTAATGGGAGCCCATTTGGACCCCAAAAAAACACTAGAGCGGATTAAGCTCCGATATTTTTGGCCCGGGATTAATGAGGAGGTCTGCTGCTTTTGTATGCCCAGTCCTAGGAAGGACTGTGCTCTATTAGTCCAATTACCCTTAATTGACATTCCCTATGAGAGAATCGGGGTCGACCTGGTGGGACCCCTAGAGCCCTTGGCCAGGGGTTACAAATATAGGGTCCTGGTAGATTATGTTACCCAATATCCCAAAGGTGATCCCTTGCACTCAGCAACTTCAAAGTCTATCGCACTGGAGATGCAAGAGTTGGCATCCTTAAAGAAATCCTGATGGTTCAAGGGACGTCTTTTACCTCAGAGATGTTCAGGAAAACTGCTAAGTTACTAAAAATAAAACATTGGAAGACCTCAGTATATCATCCTCAAACCAATGGTCTAGTTGAGAAGTTTAATCAAAACCTAAACAGATGCTATGTAAGGTAGTCAATGAGGATGGAAGGAACTGGGATCAGCTCCTCCCCCTTGTCCTTTTTGCATATCAGGAAGTCCCACAAGCCTCCACAGAGTTTTCACCCTTTCAGTTATTATATGGACGACAACTCCAAGGTATATTGAACATATTAAAGGAGTGTTCGGAGGAGGAGGCCCTCCCCTCTACAAATACATTTGAATATATTGTGCAACTATGCAATAGATTTGCAAAAATTAGACCTATTCTAAAATCTCACATGGAGAAGGTGCAACCAGGCCAGGGGCCTCATGTATAATGGCGTGCGTAGAACTCGCACTATAACATGGCATAAGCACAAAAGCCGAAATGTGCTTACGCAAAGAAAAATCCAGATGCAGGAATCTGTGCATACTCCAACTTTCACGTCCTTCCGTTACATAAATCCCGATCAGCGTGAAAACTAACGCCGTGCACACGCATTATGTAACGCCCCAAATCCTCCCAGAATTACGCCTATTTGAATATGCAAATCAATATAAATCGCCCTTAAGCGCAGCCTTCTGTGAAAAGACAATGGGAAAAGCACGGGGAAAATATAAGAATTTCAGCGAATACCAAGTGAAGACAAAGGAAAAACATACTATTTGTTCAAATAAGCCGTGGTATAATCAACAAAATGAAGTTGATCGAGTGACATAACGTGTTGGAGAAACTTGAAAGCTCACATTCACAAAATCGCACAGTGCCGGAAATAAAAAAGAAGTCACATATCAAAGTTGCCGTGAAAAGAAGAGTTGTAAGCCCACTGTCTGAGTGTCATATGAAAGAAAAAAGAAAAAAGAGAAAAAAGGCACACGGTGGGGAAAAAGCACGAAATGTCAACTTCAATCTCGACATTTCCACTTTAATCATGTAGTTTATTTTGTCATTTAGTAGAACATTATAAACTTCATCTTAAAATCGTTTAATTAACCAGTTTCTCAAAATTACATCGTAATTAAAGTAGCACGTTAAATGCTTTGTTTTGTATTTGATCTTCTACTCGTATGTGATCTATGTGTGTGAATCACTACTTGCTTCTTAAACTGGCTCTCTTCCTCCAACTGGACACAGAGTCCATTACATTTGTGATATTACAGTTCTCTGAATAACTAAAATACTGAGATGTATACGTGATATCATTTTCATGATGATAGGAGCTAAAGCACATTATTAAACATGTGTTTCATGAGCCTCGTGCTCATGACAAGCATTTATCTTTTGTCGAAATTTGTCGCTGCGTTTTTAGCTGTGTTGTTATTTTCTCTTTCTGTTTTATATTCAATATATATTGGCGTGGCCGCCCCAAGAGTCCTTGCTTTTCTTTCCCCAAGTAACTGATCGCCACACAATCAGCTCTGTAATAGAAGTTAAGCCATCTGTAAGCTTAGCGCCGATTCTTCAAAACGTTTAAAGATCATTGAAATATCTTCGTAGTACATGTTTAATTATTCTATCCTTCACGACACTCCCAGTGAAGAATATAGATTATTTAAATGAAGTTAAAGTTTTATGTGTATAATTTAACAAACATATTTTGCTGCATTTCACCTTAAAAATGATATCGTCATCATATGTAAATACACGCTTTATAAAGTGGCCCAGTTGTGGGATATTATAACTGTAGTGCAAGTTTACAGTGGGGTGATTGTACTTATAAGTACAAAACGTTCTACAAGGAGCAATTGATTGAGTGCATTTAAAGTTCTTGGGATTAAACTGTTTTTGAACCGCGAGGTCCGTACAGGAAAGGCTTTGAAATGTTTTGCAGTGGCTGAGACAGCGTGTGCTTAATGCCGTATACCGATAATTCTCATTCCGATCAGCTGCTGCTGTGATTCACACTCAGATACAGTGATATAAATACTCCGAGTCGTGCAGTGAGAGTAATATGGAAAAAGATGATCTGCTGTGGCAACTCCTAATGGGAGGAGCTGAAAGAAGAAGAAGAAGAAGAAGAAGAAGAAGAAGAAGAAGAAGTGAGAGTAACAACGCTAAAGCAGTTATGGTATTTGGAATACTATGGCTGTTCCTTGGACCATTATATTGTTATGAGTTAATTACAATCAGATGCATTACACTAATAAACAATATGCGGTTAGTTTCTGTGTATTTATAAAGCCGCGTCATGAAAATAATGAGTAATCACACAAGAACAGTACCATTGCTTTGACGCTGGGTGCCACCAGTTTGCAAAACCGAGCGGAGAACTTGCGTACGACAAGGCATGAGGTACCGTGGAAAAGTGCGTGGCTTTACGCCAAGTGTAGGTTTTATACATCGCGATTTGAACGTGGAAAAGTTCTTACGCAACATTTCTGTGCGTACGCACCGTTTATACATGAGGCCCCAGGTCCGTTGTTATAACTATGGTACGCCCCTTCGGGAATTGCACCGGGGGATTGAGTCATGGTATTGGTTCCTACATCACACTCCAAATTACTGGCACATTGGCAAGGCCCGTAAGAAGTTTAGGAGTGGAAGGGGCTGGTTGAGGCCAAGCAAGAGGATTTATCACATTCATTTGCTGAAACAGTGGAAGGAAAAGGATCCCGATCCCCCCTGCTCACTCTTAGCTCATAAATTAAACTTTAACTTCAGTGATAATCTGACCCGCCTACAACGACAGGAGCTCGAAGCAGTTATCGTGTCTGTTGAGGAGGTAGTAAGTGAGATATCTTGACTTACCTCCCTGGCTGCTCATGACATTTTGAGGAAACCTGGGGTAATAGTCCGAGAATGCCCATATCGATTCCCCGAAGCAAAAAAGGCAGAAGTGGAGCTGGAGATCAAACGAATGCTGGATCTAGGTGTGATAGAGGAAAGTTATAGTTCCTGGTCCAGTCCTATCATTTTGGTCAGAAAGCCTGATGGAAGATTTTGCAATGGCCTCTGATGGCTTAACCAAGTCTCCCAATTCGATGCATATCCGATGCCGCAAGTGAACAAGTGAACAACTAGTGGCTAGGACAAGCTAAATTTTTGACTACCTTAGATATGACAAAGGGGTACCGGCAGGTTCCCTTAACGGATTCCGCAAAGGAAAAAACAGTGTTTAGTACCCCTAGTGGACACTGGCAGTATCATGTTCTTTCATTCGGATTACATGGGGCACCTGCAACCTTCCAGCATCTAGTGGACAAAGTGCTACTTCGATGGCGTTGTCATCTATTCCAGCACTTGGAAGGAACACAGCAGGTTCAAGCTGAATTGCTGTTGCTAGTGGAAGTCGGTCTTTGTATTAAGAAATTTTACTTTAGATTAGTCAAAGGCTTTGGCAATTAAATGGGTGATTACTCAGCTGAGGTACTACCTCTTGGGATGTGAGTTCACCTTGGTGACGGACCATGCACCTTTACAGTTGGTGGCAGTACACAAGGACTCGAACTCACGGGTCACAAGGTGGTTTTTAGACCTACAGCCTTACAAGTTTTCAGTAGTTTTTGTTGAGGAATACTACACGCCAATGCCAATGCCTTTTCCTGGAACCACGACCTCACAGACAGGTACACCCGACCCAATGGGTCTGGGCTGTGGCCGTGTCACACACCTTGTGATTAGGAGGAAGCTGAGTGGACCAAATGGAGGTTGGATTACCTTCCAGGCCAAGGGGTGGCAGGGTGCACTAAACCTATTGCTGTTATCTCTGCAGGCAAGATACAGGAAAACCTGACTTAACATCAACAGTGTCACTTCCACTTCCGCCGCTAAGACTGACGTCAATTCCACTTCCGGTGCCATGATTGAGGTCATTTCTGGTTCCGGCGCCAAGAGCAATGTCACTTCCAGTTCCGGGCTCAATATGACATCACTTCCGGTTTCTGCCTTTAAAGCCATCATCATCTCACAACTGAAGGCAGTTCAGTTTGGAACTCAACCAGAGCACATATTGGCTTATTTCATTGCCATTTTGCAGCCAGGGACAATATATGGGTGGCTACTCCAAACTTTTTTTCATGTATTGAGACTGATTCTTTCACAAAACACTAAAGAGAAAATGTGACAGCTTGAAAATGATCCATTTTAGGCTTCAAATCATTTGAATGATATCCTTGAAAAGGAAAGAATATATGATTTCAGAACCTAACATTGCAGACTAAGAAGCCATAACATTAAATAAGGTCTGTGATTAAGAAGGATTGGCTTCTAATTAAGCAATTGGGTTGGAATGAAAACCTGCAGCCACTGCGGCCCTCCAGGACTGATATTGCCCACTCCTGCATTACATACTATACAGAATACATTATTTATGGTTAAAGTTCAAAGCTACACTTCACTGTTTTCTAGCAAGTTTCATACATAAAAACCTTAGCAACAGCTCTTAATGATTTTTCTTTAAAGTGTATAATATCTCTTTATGTAGAAGGTATAAGAGGAGAAAGAGCAAAAGAGCATCCCGACCGAGAAGGAGGAGGATTTATTACCCGGACGGTAGGCCAGAGCGGAAGGTCAAACGAATTTGCAGGTTGGGCAGAGAAAAAACTTTGTGTCTGACCAGTATCATTTAGCTGACAAACTAACAGAAGCTGAGGATCTGGAATTGTATCATCCCCCATACGCTAAGTGGTGGCGGTCCTAGTGTGGGAGCTCAGTCGGGACACCTATAGAGTTGCTTGGGAAATCCTGAAGTGTAGACCTGTTGGTGTCCCTGGGTACCGATAGAGCTTGCTGTTTGGGGAGGACCTCCCTACTTTTCTTTTTGGCCTGGAAGTGCTTTTTGGAAGACATGGCATGGTACCAGAAATATTCCCGGGTCTTGCCTAAAAGGAGCCTGCTACTTCTCCCTGATGTGAGACAGCAGGATCCTTTAAAGCCAGACCCAGCAGAGGTAGAAAGGAGGAATAATTGTTTAGATTTATTGTATAATTTTGGTTATATTTGGAGAAGTGATCGTAAAACAGGTTCTGTGTGTGAATATACCCTTTATTTTATCACAACAATGTGTTGGAGATTACTGTATGTTGGGCTTGGTACTCTGTGGTGCCCTCTTCTGGTCACAAAGAATATTTAGACTATCATAAACTCTTCTCATCCATTCCAGAAAAAGAAGTTTGGTGACATGTTGCCTTTACTTTTTAAAGACTTCAAGCTTTAAATTCCAATGACACTGAAGGTTATGCTAAAACAGAGTATTCTTTTGCATTTTCATTTTGCTGACCATAAAAGTACAAAAAAAAAAAAATACAATGAGTAAGCAGGAGTACATTTCACTAGTTTTTGGTTGATGGACATTTTTGCACAAATTGAAAATTATTTATTTTTATTGACCATTACAGCAATAATATCAGTCTGTTTAACACTGAGTACAGAATGCAGATGTTGTAAATGTAAATTAAATACTGACAATGAAGTTTTTTTGAGAAAGCAAATAAGTCCTGGTACTTACAGTATGTGACATATTAAGTGCATGTGGATGTGAGGGCTCATCCACAAAGGCCATGATGAGAGGTGCATGGAATAAATTCTGCATCCAGAATAGAGCACTGTTCCGTCATGAAATGGGGTAGCACAGTGGTTAGTTTAAATTCTGCTCAAGAGTAATAGATTTGAATCCTGGCCTGGCCACTGACTAGGTGAAATATGCACATTCTTCCAATGTCTACTTCAGTTTTCCCCCACATAATCTAGTTTCTTTCAAATCTTAAAGGTATGTAGGTTATATAAAATGGTGATTCTAAACTGGCTCAGAATGACTGAGCACACATGTATGTGTTTTTCTCTTACTCCTTTTTTTCGTAATGATGTGTTTTACCAAATAAAAAAAAACTTAATATTTCAATGCAGAAAAGTGTGGAGTATGACGGATTATGTAGATTTTCTCTGGAGATATACAGAAATGGAAAGTTGCTAGAAAAACCATGATGTGCTTTTCTGTTTAGGTAAATGCTTTAAAATCACACAGCCATGGAGTTTAATTAGTCTTAATTGTGGCCTGTGTGGTTGTAATGTTTCTAATGATCTAATTTTCAATGATTTCTGTAACCCCAGAGCTATATGTCAGTTTCCATTGAAAGGGTCTTTGTTTCACCACTAGAAATGTGAAAATGTTGATTTGCAAATGAAAGGCAGCACAGAGGCTTATAAAGGGAAAATTACAGGTTCAAACAAAGCAAGGATCAAGCAGAGAAGTATCAGTCTGTCATAATGATTAATAGCTGACGACCCTTTTCCAAGAGATGGATGGTTCAAACATTATGTACAGCGTGATGAAAATATCTTTATGCATTCAAATAAGAAGTGTCAAATTGAAAGTCTGGTGTGAAGATCAGTAATAAGTTACCTTTAAGAAGTGCAGTCAGGATAGCTAAATCGATGTCTTGATGTCCTTCAGACCCCATTCTAAATACAGTGATCTGCAGTTTGGAAATAAAAGAGAAAAACATTCTTAAATTAATGGCATCTTTATGGGACAAAGGTGGGTTGAATCCTAGTGCTGACAAGATCTTAATGATGAAAACGCAAATTGATGAATTGGTGATTCCATTTTAATTATATATTTATATGTGTGTGTTTATTATCTATTTTATTATTTTATTGATTTTATTGTAATCATTTCATACAAATATATTAATTTATACAAAATTAGGATTAAAAACAAATCAACCCCCACTCCTGAGAAAGAGAGCATGGGCAACAGATTAAAACTTAAAGCTAGTAAAAATAAGTACATTGATAAGTTTAATAAGCAGATAAAGATAAACGGGGAAGAAAATGAAATGGGAAGTGAATCTGCTTCCTCAGTGCTTTAAGAGCTTAATCTAAAATGTTATTGATTAGATCCTGCCAGGTTTTGAAAAAGTTTTGCACAGATCCTCTAAGCAAGAATTAGATTTTTTTCTAATTTGTATATTGTCTGTTACACACTGTGCAAAAGTATTCACCTTTGCCTTCAATAACTTCTCATTGAGATAAATTTAAAATGACACATAGACATTATGTACATTAAATATGGTTATTTAGATCTAAAATGTCATCCTGTATCTTAGAATTGAATGATATAAGGTATGACAGTAGTCATCAAATGTGACAAAACAGACAAACCTTTATATACTGCATTGTGTGCATTTTATAGAGCTTTGAATTATTTCAAATTTACAAAACTTCCTAAAATCGTTTGACTAGCTTCTGCAATTAAATTACATCATTAATGTGAATAAAAAAAAAAAAACATATCTTCACAATTTTATTGGCAACTTTGTCAACATGAAATTATTAATATTATGGTGTCGGGAAATCAATTCAGCAATAAAACAATTATAAACCAGGTGAAAAGACTGGTAAAATCACAAAAGCAAACTGTGACCAAATTCAGGTAAATTAATTACAGTCACACAAAACTTAATCTCAGATTTTAACGAAATACCATTATGACACCAAAGATTAATAATGAACAAATTGTGTACTTACCTTGTAGACCAATAGTCGGCTGTTAAACAATATACTCTAATAAAAAAGCTCTGAACTGTGTGCAGTTGACAACATATAATTTAAACAATATGGTAAATTCATGGAAAATAAATTTATTATTAGAGCAGACAAGATCAGGACTTTGTAGTTTAAATACATAGTACCTTTTTAATTTTTTCTTAGTTAATCACAGACTAGTTGGCGTGAATCACTGGGGTGTACCGCTGAGTTTCTCTGACTCTCTTAAGAGTATCAAAATAAAGGCTATGACATGGAAATTGCTGGAAATGTTATGTGATGTAATACAGCCTTTAGTCCCTGAAAGTACCTATATACATTTGCTAACTTTTTTATGGCTGACTGAAAGCATTCTTGGGACATTATCTATACTAATAAAAGGCAAAGCCCTCACTGACTGACTCACTGACTGACTCATCACTAATTCTCCAACTTCCCGTGTAGGTAGAAGGCTGAAATTTGGCAGGCTCATTCCTTACAGCTTACTTACAAAAGTTGGGCAGGTTTCATTTAGAAATTCTACGTGTAACGGTCATAACTGGAACCTACTTTTGTACATACATATGGCCATAGCCTGCAGCTCAGTCGCCGTGTGAGGCGGAAATGCGCCGCTCATCGTCATGCCTCCCACGTAATTGAGTGTCTGCCCATATAAAGCCGTCCATCGGCAGCAATCCAATAGACACACTGCCGCTAAATATTCGCGGGTGAAGGACTGTGCTTATGCAAACCAAGATGAGATAGTCAGGGATAGACTAGTGTTTGGCACAAACTCAGTGAAAGTGCGAGAGAAACTTTTAAGTGCTGGGTCGCAGTACGCAGAGAACCAGGAAGAGCTCCAAATAGCGCTGAACAAAAAACGCATTACACAATTGAGAAGGCAGCAAAAGAATATGAAGCGAGTGATGCGTATAAGCATATTCATAAGTTCAGCTACTGCGGAAACAAAGCAAGGTGTAAACCTTAAGTTTACATTCAGTTCATAGACACGCTGCCGCTGGCATTTGTCATGCTTAAGACAAATACGATATTCGCGAGATACAAGTTTAATGAGAAGACGCAGGGCATAAACGAGACTTTTGATCACTTTGTAACGAAGTTAAAATTGCTGTAACAGAGTTAAAATTGCTGGTGAAGGACTGTGCTTATGCAAACGAATAGGAAAGCAAGGTGTAAAGCTTAACTTTAATTTAGGTTTAAATTTAAATCATAGACGCGCTGCCGCTGGCGTTTGTCATGCTTAAGACAAATACGATATTCGCGAGATACAAGTTTAATGAGAGAACGCAGGGTATAAACGAGACTTTTCATCACTTTGTAACGGAGTTAAAATTGCTGGTGAAGGATTGTGCTTATGCAAACGAAGATGAGATGGTCAGAGATAGAATAGTGTTTGGCACAAACTCAGCAAAAGTGCGAGAGAAACTTTTAAGTGCCGGGTCTGAGCTAACATTAAATAAAGCCGTGGACATCACAACATCGAATGAGATAGCACAATCACAGCTGAGAACCTTCGATGCATGTACCCCGAGCGGCTCACATGAACTGACTTTGCAGGATTGGGAAAGGTAAACCCGTGCATGTAGCGTGTGATGTCTCAGATAAAGAGGAAGACAAGCTGTTTATTGATGCAGTAAGAAATGAACAACCCTCTGAATCTGAACAAGTCTTCGTTGACATATCAATAGGAAAGCAAGGTGTAAAGCTTAAGTTTAAATTAAGTTCATAGACACGCTGCCGCTAAATATTCGCAGGAAAATCCACAACTTAATACCGGGAATACCTGTTTAACATCTTAGATTCACGAGTACCGAAACCGGTTATCTTTACAACAGTTGACAAACACGGAGTGTAACTTGAACACAACATGTCCTCCAAATATGAAAATGATTGAAAGAAATAATGATAATCAAATCCTTGATGACAACAACACTCATAACAGTGACAAAACAATTACATTGACAATCATGTTACGTTATTTTTAAAATGTTTCCTTTTCTTTTTCATAACTTCTTTAACACACTACTTCTCCACTGCGAAGCGCGGGTATTTTGCTAGTACCTAATATAGGAGGTATTATAGCAAGCAGAAACCCTGGTTTGCATCCTACACCTGTTTGCTGTCAGCATGGAGTCTGCACATTTTCCCTGTGTCTGTTTGCTTCGCCACTGGATGCACCAGTTTTCCCCCACATTATCAATGACACGCAGCTTAGGCCAATTGGTGATTCCAAATCGTTCCCTGTGCGACTGTGATTGTAGGTTTTTGCAGTATATTGGTGCCCCATCCTTGGCTGTTTTTACCCTTGTCCTCAATGGTGCTGAGGTATGCTCTCGATCCCATGTGACCATCAACCAGATTAAGCCATCTTTAAAATGTAATGTTATGCTGTGTTATACATGTGGTTATCAGTAATCATAACCTAATCTACTGCAGGTTTTCCACACTTATGTGTATTCAAGTTGAACACTTTAATAGCTGCATACAAACACACTGCATTCATTTCCCTATTATCTCAAATACATTTCTATACTTCAGTTAATTCTCTCCAACAGCTGTAAATAAATGTATCTCAATAAGAAAAAAAATGTAAACAAGTTTGTTTATAAAGAAGCAAATCTATTTGAGTGAGCCTTTTATTAAATGACATAGAGCAGCTAAACTGAATCAATATAACAGCTAATATTTGTTAAATTCTTTTGTACCTATTATGTTATAAAGGAGAAAAAGCAGTTTTACAGTTCTAATCAATATTTCTCACTCAACACTTTATTATTGGAAATTGTAATGGATGTTATGAATCTTCCTTTTAAAACGGGATGCATATTATGAAGCATAATTACTCTGTGTATTAAAATAAACTTTAAATTAAACACAGAGATGTTCTCATTTGCCTAAATGGGAAAATTGACTCTCAGGATGGGGAAGTCAATTATTTCAATCAAAATCTAATTTAGTTCAGATAAACTTCCTTAAAAGTTCCCCGGGTGTAAAGTCTGTTTAGAATTAAAGGTGACCTTAATTGTGTTAATTTCCATGTGGAGGTGCAAACTGAGAGGAACAGAGATGACAGTAAACTCAGGTGGGCGAGTGGACCTTTGTATGGAATGCCTGAGAGGACAGGAGGACATGATATGCCAAGGAAACAGCCTTTAAAAGCATTTACTGTAAGTAGAGAATGTGTGATGAGTTTAAGAGGCAATGTTAGTGAAGGTAGAGCTTAAAAGGAAACCAGACACATGTTTTAATTGAAAATATCCTTAAGGTTTTAATGAATCCCACACCAGGTCATTGATGGCAATCCCTCATTTCAAGTTAGGCAATGGTGGACAGCATTAGTTGTTAAAGTATGTTATAACTTCAATGGTTTACATTTCATTAGTTTAATGACTCATACCTTTGAGAAAATTAATTGATCTTTTAAAAAGAGGGATAAAGCAAAGGACTATTGAAAGCAAATATAGGTCACTTAACTAAAATGCAAGAAGGCAATATAACTCCTTTACGTTGCACCAAAATACACCTCTGCTCCTTGTAATACAGTTTAAATTCTATTTTGTCCTTTATTTCTGTTGTTGGTGCTAAGCACTAGGGAAGAGCTAGCCCCATTGTATTATCTTTGCCTCAAAATTCCATAAATGATTGTGAACTTCGCCAAATTCAGTGAAATGCATTGAAGTCAATAGGGATTGAGTCGCTGGCAGCTGGGGACATGTCTGTCAACTATGCTGGACTGATTATTGTGGCTAAATAGTCACCTGAGCTGTGAGGCAGCAGTGCTAACCACTGTGCTGCAGTGTCTCCCTGAGATGAAATGAATAGAATAAAATATGAGAACATTAAAATTTCTAGCAGGTTGTGGCAGACAGGAAATATGAATTTACAAAGGATTCCCCCCCTCCCCCCCCATAGATTCTAGAACACCTCTCTTTATACAAAAGTACAATTTTTATTGGATGCTTTTGCTTGTTCACTGCCACTGCTACCAAAAAAGCGCAACACTAAAACACATGGATTCTTTACTGCTTGTTTGCATCAACTGCACGGCATTCTGGATAATATTATTAAAGGGGTAGCCTCACAAGTTACATATAGGGTGGTCCAGATCTAATTATGCAATTTTCATTACGCTATAACTTAAGTTTATTACATATAATCTTCTCCTTCTTGAACTCTCCGTCTTTACCTTCTAGACCTGGCCTCATACTGTTCAGTTAGTTGAGAGCTAGTTGGGGTTTACCCTCTGATGCAGTTCTTCTTTTCCATTTTTTTCTCATTTTGTTGTAGCTCTCCTAGTTGCTGTGTGTGTGTGTGAGCGTGAGTTGATTCCCTCATTATCTCCTTACCCGCTTCCTTTTGTAATTTGTTGTCTCACGGTAGATTGAGTGGAGTGGGTTGAATAGGGTGTGGGCATCGGTGGGAGGGTCCATATTTGGATATGCTGAAACACAGTTTTTGTCAAATTCTTTTTATGTACTTCTTTTTATCTTATTAAGAAATCAATTCAGACGTGAGCATCAGTAGGCTTTGTGGCCTAGTAACCAAGATCCCCAACTATTCTATAACAATTTAATAATTATTTACAGGTATGAGGCTGATATTTTTTGATCATAAAATAGGTCATTACTATAGCAATTGACCAGAAGAATTCATAATTAATTGCAGAATCAGGGTATTTGAGGGTTCTTCTAAAGTGCCTCTTTCGTTTGCACAATTTGGCTCAAAAACTATTCAGCACATTGTCCTGTCATAACAGGGTTAAGTTTTAAGTTTGGTATTTTTCTGCCCAGCCATTTTAACCCTAGACCGTCCTCAAGAAAATGTGACACACACAGACACAACCCATCATCAAGATATCGATGATTTCAGTATCAGAGGACCCTAAAACGTAGAGATCTGTCGAAAACCGGAGATTGAAATTTTTTTTTTTTTTCATTCCTCCCCCATAAATGATGGGTTATGGCAGGGGAGGGCACAAAGCAAAAAAATGATAAAAATTAGCTATTTCATTTTTAGGGACAAGTTTTTTTCCAGTCTAGATCTTTGTTTTTTTTTTTTTTTTTTTGCATGTTGCAAAATATCCCTAGCTTATATTAACCAAAATTCACACCTTCTACATATTGGTCTGCCTGTTTTCCATCTTAGGCACAAAACGTCTTCACAATGAGTGTGAAAGGCCATCCAAATACATTATCAAATTTAGCTGGGGCCATCACTAGGTGTCTATTATATACAGTATTTGATATTTAGGAACAATGTAATCACATTTTCTTTGTTTAGCAGAAATTAGCAAATTCGGAATTAAAACAAGTGAAATAATTAAGAATAATGTCTACACAGAATATTATTTGTATCTTCAAGATATTGTTTATGTGAAAGCAAAATAACAGTGTGTTGTTTGCCAATGCTTAGGGACTAACTAAATATTATTGGTGTAAATAAACACTTGCTTCACATATATACAGGGGAATTAACCAAACTCTTGCAGACACTATATAATGCTTCCATATTAGTTCCTCTTTATAGTCACATGTTAGGAATGCTAGAAGTTTTCCATCATATACTTCACCATATTTGCCTAAAGACTATGTTTTTTTCTGTACATGAGTTGAAATTAGAGGAACAATATATTCAGAAACACTTAAACAATGTTTCTTTATTATCACCAGTTCTATCTGACTATTGTGAAGATGCATTTTCTCTGCAGGGATCTGAGATTAATCACATCACTCATGGTTTGACTATTGGACCTTAAACAAAATTACTATTGAGATTAATTATTGTCTGTTAGTATTTTTTTCCAAATTTATGGTTTGAAGGCGATATGAATGGAAGACAACGTTCAGCATAAACACTAAGCATTGTAAGTAGTGATACACCACTGCTTTGTACGAAGTTGAATTTACGCTAAAATGTTTCACAATTTTTTGCATCCTGCAAATTTGTCACAGGAAGAAAGGTGCTTAGTTTCTGTCATTTCCTGTTAAATGTTGACATTTCATGGATCCATGAGACATGTGTTGTAACTATTCTAGTAGTATGACCCCTGCTTTGATAGTTACAATGACAGTCTTGGTAATTGAAACCACAAAGATATGTCAGAGACAAAAGTGATACTCCAATGTACTCATCGACTGGAATCAAGAAACCGGAAAGGTATGCTATGTAACAGCAAGGAGATGGCTTGCCATGCAGCCAGTTTTATTGTAGAGAAAATGCAGCATTGTACGTGATGATGTACTTCGGTGCAATTTACACAAAAAATACGCAGCAGGTCTATTTAAAAAGACACACTGTGTTCTTCTGTGCTAGTGTGAATGAGAGCCATAGAATTGAACTGATTTTAATGTAGTGTGGAGAAGTGTAAACAAGGCCTTAAGGAATATACCTTGCTTTCTACCCCAAATAAAACTCTTTTTAGAGGTTTCATGAAATTGCATGTGAAACAAATTTTAGTGACAATGTTGCCAAACTCAATGGGAAACATTACTTGATTGTTTCACTCATCGTTAATGGTGAGTCTAATGATCAAGTTGGGCAAACAATAAAGAAAAGAAAAATAATGCATATTTCTTTAACGCTGGCACACTTTAGTATTATTTTTGATTCTAAAGACAGCAGTATTTCTTAATCTTAATGACTGATTTTTTTCTCTTTTTATTCTTTGATTATGGCTATGTTTGACTAACCATCTGTAACTATTGTAAAATATCTAACACTTCATTAAATGAAAGTGATCATCAGGATTGATACAGAAAAATCTTTAACAAAAATATGATGGCCATGAAATTAAGCAGACAGATAGAAAACATGATAACAGACAGGATTGGCCAACTGTGTAGACAATACAAAAACAGAGCAATATCTGGTTGGTGTTGACTAGTGGACTGCAAAATCATCAGAGGGTTAAGATAACAGCAGCGTTATTTAAGTGCAAGTGTTGCACGTATTATTTGTCCAAACATTGAAAATTCAAAGAAGAGTCTCTACTCCATAGAAAAGGAACAAAAGCCAAATATTAATTCAGAAAAATTCAGTTTCTTATTATAATTTACAGCACAATGAAAAGGATTTTTTGCTAGTCCTTCTGCTGGAGAAATATTAAAATAGTTTAGTAACCTCTAATCAGTAAATAAAGTAAGGAAATAAAGTAATGGCAAAGAAAAAAAACAAATAATATCAGTGGTTCCTCAACTAAAACAACGAAAAAAATAAAATATAAAAATGCAGCATGTACCAGATAAAGCAACTAATAAACACACAATACATTTGCTTGATTTACAAAATGATAGAGTATTAGTGACAGGTTAAACAGATGACAATACTTAAGTTTATTGCCTGGGTGGGTAAAATCTGCTTTCAAGCCTGCTGGTATTGTATTGAATGTTGCAAAATCATTTACAAAATGGAAAGACACTTTTAATCAGGAGAGTGTCTATCTGGAAATGATGAATAGTTCTTTCTTTAGACATTTCTTGTCAAATTTTCCGCACCATACAGTAAATGTTGTTGTGATCTGTCAAGTTGCAGTTGCTATACCAGACTATGATATGGCTAGTAAGTGCATTCCTCATTGGGCATTGAATAAAATTATGGAAGACTTCCTGTTTGTGTTACCTTATGGGTTTAGTCATTCTAAAGGTGCCTTTTTTATTTGATCTCTGCTACTATTCTGGTATGAATTTTAGACAGTTTTTACCTTTTATCGTAGACAATCGAACAAAAGTCTTTACTATAGTTGTTTCTTCTTCATATTTGTTTCTCGATGATATTTGGAAGTGCATACAAGAAAAACTTTGATATGTGATAAACAATGGTCTGCGGTTGGCTGGCGCCCTGCCCGGGGTTTGCTTCCTGCCTTGCACCCTGTGTTGGCTGGGATTGGCTCCAGCAGACCCCCGTGACCCTGTAGTTAGGATATAGCGGGTTGGATAATGGATGGATGGATAAACAATGGTGAATTTTTTCTCAACACAAACATTAGGACTGCACAAATTTATTGAGGATGGGAAATGTGCTATATAAATAAAATGTATTATTATTATTATTATTATTGACAAGATTTTTGAATGTGTGTGTGTCCTGCCCCTCCAAGTATTCAAATTGGTCAGTTTGGTTTTAGTGGCTCAGTGGTAGGGATGATGACGCAGAACTTTAGGGCTATGAAAATCAAATTAATAATTGTGACTATTTTTCCAAAAAGAAGGTAAAAACTCAGCATTTTAATGATGATAAAGCAAATGACTTACCTACAGTAGCAATACTGCATCACTAAATACTAATGATGCACAACCCAAGTTGCCTTCAGAAATGTGAAGTATACAAGTGATATTTTCACTGTGGGTAATAAGGGCCCATCTATCATTGCTGGTAGTCAAAAAGCAGACATGAGGCAAGTAAGTGCCTAGAAATGACTGAGTCTGAGAATCAGCCTTTATGGGAACACAATTGGGAGAAGAAGTGCCAGGCAAGAGACGTTGATACATGAGGATACTGAGGAAAGGCATAGGTGGGTACAATAGGGCAAGAGATATCAAATATCAAACATTTTTACATTTATTCTATTAACTGAGAGATAAGTGTATCTAGTGATAATATAAAACATTTTAGCTTTTGATAGGAATGGTGCAGTCACTCTCAACAATACAATGATGTTCATGAAAATGAATAACAATCAGAAACAACAAAAAATGACAATAATTCAACCGATTTAAACAGACCAAATTAGTGCACTTCAGACTGGATGATAACTATTAATTCAAAAAATAACTGCAGTAAAATATATATGCAACAAGCCCTGAAGACAGTGAACCAGGAACTGTACTAATTGGATCCTTGACAATTTCCTGCATTTAATTTTTTTTCTGTCTGTCCCTAGAAAAACTCTCCATTCATTCATGTATTTCAAACTAATTTATCTCTCTACTGAAGTTAGAAACTATTCAAGCAAATGTTTAGAGTCTAAATTGCACCTGTGTTGTGCATGGCCAATTTGTTGCACTTCAGAGGAGAAATACTGTGGCATTAACATATAACAATGAAACATTTTTAGAACCCAACATTATTATTCACTTATTTCTATACCAATACTGCCTGGGTCTGGAGTGGTCATTACAAATAAGTCCGGGGTCATCTGCTATGTGAAGATTTGGTTAAGGAGGACAAGCAGAATAAGGTTTTTCTGCCACTGTTGTAGTGATGCTCAATTTGCCTGATGTAAAGTAATCAGTTCTGTTTACGACATGGGAAACATTTCACCAACACTCCCACTCCAACCTTACTACTAATTGTGGTGCAATTATGTTATGGTTCTGCATGATTTCAACCTTTGTATTTTGTTTTTTACCTTTTTTCAATTATTTTTTCTTTATTAGTTTTTGTGTTAACTGCTCATTATTAACAAGTTATTGTGTGTTAATTAAGCTAACAAAAGCAATGATGTTGGCCTTGGGTTTTGCTAGTGTAATTAAGCATCTTATTAGTTATAATGATGGTTGGATGAGAGGCTTAATTGATGTAAAATTCCCACGTGCTGTAATTAGGCCTCTGATCATTCATTCCTTTGTTGGGCTGCTTTTTTAGAAGTCTTTGGTCCGTGCATTATGTTAAGTATATTTCTCTTTGTCTTTGTTGAAATCCTTGATTTTGTTGGCTTTTAATACAATGCTTTTTGGACTCTTTTTTTCAGAGGTTTGGGGAGTGTGCTTGTTGTTGTCTGTTCATATGTTTAAATAAATCCAATTACATATTCTATCTATCTATCTATCTATCATTTACAGCAGTGCATTTTATTTCTAACTTTCTGTATGTCAACTGTATTTCAACACATAAGTACTGTATAATTTTTGAAAGTACTGTAGTGCTGGTTAATATCCATGCCTGCTACACAGTGCAGTGACAGCAGATCGTAAATCATTTTAAACAAGACAATACTAAGAATAAATGGTATTCACACAGGAACTTAAATGTGCATATTACTTATGATCTCAAATACTTGTACTAATTTTGAGGTATATTTTAAAGTGGTGCCTTATTACACAGTCATTTCAGCTTAAACTCCATTTTTCATAAATGTATTTTGTGTCATTGTTTCTTCATGCAGGTGTCTGTTCTCACTAGCTGTTTATGTTAAGATTGCTTTAGCAGTGCTCTAATGGGGAATACAATTATTCTAAGGAAAGAAGAGAAATTAACTGAATTTAGGACTGCACAAAATGTATTTGTTTTCTTGAACTTACTTTGTTAATGTTTGTTTGCTGCTGTTTCTCTGTGTGCTGTGTGTGTTTGTAACATCTGCCATTTTGTGATAATTGTCTGTACAATGCCTTTAAAGGACGAGTTTGAAGTTTTTAAGCATACGTACTAAATGAAAAGTGTTGGAAACTGAGACATTACAGTTTTTAGCATGTATATTTTCAGTGATAAGAACTACTGTGTTTTATGGTTTTACTTCACTATATCCCCTTTTGAATATAAGGTCATGGACCACATCTGACTGGTTATAGAAGTGCAGCTTCTGAGTGTGAAGAAACACATATACACTTTAGAAGTGTGGCGCCAGGGAAGTAGATGCATAAACCTCCTGCAGGAAGAAAGCCTAGGGGATGGAATAGGCAATACTTTAGATTTAGTAAGACCAGCTTAAGGGGATAAGGAAGTACGGTTTACAAGGTCAGACAAATGAGTTGGCCTGAGAGAAATAGACAGAGAGAGAGAGAGAGAGAGAGAGAAGTTAATGAGAAAGGTTTAAGTTGCTGTAACTACAAGGTTAACCACAATCTGTGAGACTGAACAGCTAGCACGATCAAGTTGTATGGTGTGGATGGCCATTGCCACACTCTGATTGCGTATGTGTAAGGCAATAGGTGTTGGAAAATGAAAACATATTAAATCTGTTTTCCTTCTTGCAGCTTTTGTCTCTTCTATGCTGTGGGCTCAGAAACAGAGGTCTTTCTCAGCTAGGTCAATCAAGGGTGAGGGCAAGAGAACATTCGTAATAAATAAGCTGAACTATAGCCCTGTGTAACAGCCAATTTTAGAAAGTTAAAGTTTTGAGTTAAACTCCTATTAATGTTTGCTTAATTTGAATAGAATATAAATTTCTTTCATAGTCATAGCTTATGGTATAGTCTTTTCCCTCTATAAGTTAGTAAGAGATAGAACCTTCTTAATATAACTGAGAAACAGTGTGATAATAGATTCAGTTGAGTCTAGAACAGGTCCCAGTAATCAGGGACTTGAAAGACCCATTTTCTTCTCAGAGATGGGATAAGCATATAGTTTTCTGACCGTTATGAAATGGTTCAAAAATGATAAGTGAATAGTAACGATTTGAGATGTAACAAGATTAAGCCTAGAACTACATTTTTCTTAACATTAATTTTTTCCTTTTTTGCTATTTTAATTTTCTTTTTTGTGTGAACTGTTTTACTTTGAAACTTAACTAAACTTTTAAAAACGAAGATATTTTGTCTGTGGAATCATTTCTGCGAGTCAGGCTTTTGTTGAATCCCATTTTTTGAGTTAGAGCTGCTGAACTTTGATAACTTTGGAAAAAACGCAGCTACACCCTGGGTGCAAGTATATTGCAGCTGTGAACTGTATATTCCAAAACGCTGTTAAGTGTAAGAACAGACAAACAGGTACAATATATAACTGTGGGGCTACAGGAAAAGAATCTGTGTACTTAATAATAAAACAGGCACCATTACAAAAGAGAAAGAAAGAAAGCATTTTATGCAGAATCCATGTCGCTCTCTCCATCCACAATATAATTTCCGTGTCTTTGAAATGATTTTAAACACAGCTGTCACTTGTGTGACCTCACATTGTGCATACATTATACACTCAGAGTGCAAAGTGTCTTACTGGCTTTTATAAAAAAAAAAAGATTAGGTAAAATTGCAAAAATAGATATGTTGTGTACAAAATTAACTTTTACCCCAGAAAACACCTTTCTTAATCAAAACAACTAATTACAATGTATACACATATATAATATTTAATTGTTTCTGATGATGTTAAATTTATCAGTTCTGATTCTTTGTTTATACTCTAAAATAACATTTGTAATTGACAAGTACTCATGCTCTTTGCTTTGCTGTTATTTTTTGTGTATATCCTTTCAGGGATGTCCTCTACCTGGAGCTGGATGGCTGCAGTGCTTATCACTGCCACTCTGAAGAACTTTCATTTTCCTTGAAGGACCATACATCAGTAGTTTTCTTATCTATGCATGCTTGAGTACAATCCATGAAGTTTAGATTGTTTTCATTTTCAAAGCGCATATTTCTTAAGCATGAAGACTTTGATGTAAATTGACAGTGTGACTTTCTTGTGTCCCTTGAAATCTATTATATTTTTTTGTTTTCTTTGCATTTATTTCTAGGTAATGATTTGCAGGCATGATGAGTCATATCTCTTTTTTATTCTTTCTGTTATGTAATCAGTTGTATTCTATTTCACTTTGCAGTAATTCTCATTGTAAAAGACACAGTATAAAATAAATGACAACCTTAGACAGATAGGCTGACAGTGTAACCGTGAACACCCCCAGTAAACCACACCAACCCACTGACAAGTGGAACTGATTTGTAATATTTGTACAGTTTAGAGCTTCTTAATTTTCAATGTCTTCAGTAAAATAATACCATTAACTAATTAAGTCACAGTATACTGTACTATAATATCAGAAGTGCATCTGTTGACTTGGATTACTAAAAGTTACCAAGAATCACATGTGATAAAGAAACATTTAAAACAATTAACACAATGTAAAACAGTAGACACCAACAGGTTTCTGAAATTTATTTCTACAAACTACATGGATTGACTTATTCGCACAGTGTGCACAGCCATCTAATTAAATAACCACTGTGACGGACAACCGGGGGTTCTGCCCGGCCAGGACACCTAGAAGGACCAGGAAAGGGATTATACCTCCCCTGGACCACAAGAGGGCAGCTGTATGGGGGCCTTGGGAACCAAGCATGGAAGCTCAACGCTATTGGGGCCTGTGGCCACCACAGGGGGGTGCCTGGAGGATTGTGGAACCCTGGGTGTGGAAATGCTGCCAGAAGGAATTCCAGGGACACCGGGAGTGCTTCTGGGTGCTCATGCGGCACTTCCACCACACCTGGAGGTGGAATTCCAGCTATCTGGTGGCTATAAAAGAGGCCGCCTCCCTCGAATAGAGAAGCTGGAGTCAGGAGGAAGGCAGCAACGCTTGGGAGGAGAGGAGGAAAGTCAGAAGGAGACGTTCAGAAGGGAAAGATCTGAATTGAACAAGGGTGTTTGGTGCATGGGCACTGTATTGTGTGCTGGACTTTGTAAATAAACGTGTGTGATTATAGAACATTCTGTGTATGCCTGTTTGTGTCCGGCCTAAACCTACCACACCATTCAGTATAACACTTTTCCTATATTATACTTTAACAAAGCAGCTTTGCTTTTCAATAAAATAATTCAAAACAAAAAGGTAATATATATGCATGTAATAAAATAAATTTACAAGATAATTCAGATATATCACAGGTAAATAAACACAATTAAAAAAAGAAAAACGTGGTAGTTTGAGAGTAAGAGAAGATAAATAGTGCAGTGCAATTGACATTGAAAGATGGATTAGAAATTAATTGGGCACAGCTCTAGGTTGTCTCATTTTTGTTCTGGTTCTGCGTGACCTGACCAAAACAAGAGCTTAAAAAATAATGAGTGGATGAATGAATAGTCTTTTATTGATGTAAATTTGCCCCTACTATTGCTACACCACTACTTCTCCATACTATAATAAGGTAGGCAGAGGTTTAACCTCTATGAGTTTCAGACTGGGCAAAACAATTTTAACAATCCAGCTCTGCTTGCAACTAATATGGTTTTCACAACCAATTAAAATAATGGTGAACAAATCAACAGAGTTAGCTCCCCGTATTAGCTATCGTGTGGATGAACAAGGGCCAGTTGTGAATTGAAAAATAAACTACTGGAATAAATTTTCTCCCATAAGTACTTGTGGACAACCATGCCAAGGGCAAACCTCATGGAAGCCCTTTATTTACAGAACCAAAAACATAACAAAAGCAACACAATAGTCATGAATTAGACAGGAGCATAAAGTAGTCATGGAAGCTTTCTGTAACGCTTCACTAAATCCAACAGACAACTCGACAACACAAGCAGCATATGGCATTTGGTGCAGAAAAAAACACCTAAATGATTACCCAGACTTTGATGTTAATAAAAAGAAATGAGTAACTAAATCAGAACTGGAAAATATCCAAAGGAGAGTTAAATAGACAATGTTTAAAATCAACTCTATATCAATGAGTTCTATATCATACACTATTTAGCCAAAAGTACTGTATGCAAACATCCCTCCTATTTATTGAGTTCAGGTGTTTCAGCTAAACCCACTGTTAACAGGTGCATACAATCAAGCACATAGCCATGCAATCCCCATTGACAAACATTGGTTTGTACTGAAGAGCTCAGTGACTTTAAACATGGCACTGTCAAAGGATTCCACCTCTGCCTCAAGTCGGTAAGTGAAATATGAAAGGCTCTTGACATATGATCTGATTTTTTGTGTAATAGATTAATAATCTAATAATTCAGTAATGTTATATCTTTACTGAACATAATCTTTAAATATTTAACATCAAAGATGGAAAAGGCATGTGAACCTGTAGGAAATGTGGAAACAGGACTTCATTGTTCTAATCAATGAGATAATATTGAGATGCGGGTTTCGGGCGTCCTTGTGATTGAAAAAATCTATGTCAGTGAGTGTCTGCTAAAAAAAAAGACGGGGAAGACTAGTATTTATGTGTCAAGTCACTGAATATCCTGCAAAACGTTACATCTTACAATATTTTAATAAGTCACAATGTTATTCTCACTCAGCTTATTAGGGAAGCCAGGGTGGACAAGGTGAACCTACAGGTACTATAACTGGACCTCATCAATATTTATGCCTCAATACCTCATAAACTAGTGGGGAAAACTTTAGACTATAACTATATTAAAGCAACATTAGGGATCTTATCCTTAACTCAGTGTGGACACTGTCAGAATTGCAGCAGCTTAAGAATGGCTTCATAATGGACTGTAGCATCTCTGCAGTCCTCTTGTCTTATCCATGATCATGCTGATGAAGGCAGCAAAAGTGGAGTGCAGGGCCCTCTCAGAGTCTGGGGTATGGCTACCACCAATAAGAGTGTTTATGGATGACCTGACTGTGACTACTACGTCAGTGACTGAAGACTGCTGGATTCTGCAAGGGCATGTGAAGCTTATAACATGGGAAAAGATCAACTTTAAGATAACTAAATGAAGATCCAAGGTGCTGAAGATGGGTAAGGGCAGACTTCCACATTAGTTAAACACCAATCCTGTCCATCACAAGAAAGCCTAGGAAGATCCTGGGAAAACTATTCACCTGTAGCCTTAATGATACTACCTTGATCCTATGAACCAACAAGATGGTTGAATATTGGTTGGCAGCTGTAGACAAGTTGAGCTTGCTTGACAAGTTCAAAGTTTTAATCTATTAACATGCAATTCTAACATGCATTCTCTGGTCATTGATGACATATGAGGTCACGTTGGTTCACTATGGTGGGCTTTAAGAGATGGTAAGCCATTATCACAACAGGTGGCTGGGTCTTTCCACAGCTTTTTGTTTTCCGACAATATGCTTTTTCTTAAGATCTTTTTGAAAGTGGTTAAGTGAGTTATGAACTTTGCTTCATATTCTCAAACAACCAACCTTAGGCTATTGGTCAGTAACCTGTACGAGGAGTTTATTGTGGCACATGTAAGTATGGCATTACAGTATATAGATGCCAGTAACCCCTGTGCTGGCATCAAAGTGAGGATGCAGAGGAAGTGGAGAGTACCAAAAACGGAGGAACTGGCTAAATTCCACCTGTAATAGCTCAAGCTGGTGGTAGGTGTCATCACTGGAAGAGCTGGTCTTGGCTGTGGCATGGTAGTGAGGTGTGGGCAGGCCCAATGCATATATTGGCCCAGGCTTGTATAGGAAGAGGTGCAGGAGGGAGTTACAGAGGATTGCACAATCAAAGTAGACACTATTAGACAGCCAGAGGCATAAGATCACAAAGCCTGACATCTGGAAAGTAGTGCCCCAGTATAACATTTTCGTGATACGAGCTGTTCGTAATGCTCTAACTAGCCCATCCAACCTATATATGTGGAGTACAGCAAAAGGACCATCATACCTGTTATTACAAAGAAGAGGAACATTGGAGGAAATCTTCATTTTCTGCCCCAAGATACTGGGAGATTGTTTTCTACAACTGACTAAATACATTATCAGGTTTGTTAGGGTAGGAGAGCTGCCCTAGTCCTAGAGGAGGCCCTCCATTTGAATCTAAGTGTCTGCACAGGCCTGGCAGCAGATGGTTTACCTTCTGAAGCAGTTGAGATTCCCAGAATCCATCTGCATGACCAATTCTGATGTCTGAATTGACAAGGCAGGTGGTCATGTTGGAACTCACCTTTCCCAAGGAAGATCAAATTGAGAAGGCTAATGAGAGGGAAAGGCTTAAGTATGAGGACCTTGTGGAACTTTTTTGCAGCTGGTGGAGGGTGGGGTTGGGAGCCTAGTGGGAGACGATAAACCTAGTATGAGGTGATAAACAGCAGGACCATCAAAAAAGTGAAAGAAGTGAGAGAATATTCTTCTAGATGGTTGTAGATCAGAATTAGTGAGCAGTGGAGTGTGGGTGCTACTGGGACATAGGCCCTAGGGGGGGTCGCTTGGGTGAAGGTGACTGACCCCAGGTTCTATCACTGATGATCTGTGCTTCAATGTGATGTGTACTTCAGCAAATGATCTGTGCCTCTTTGTTTGCAATACTGATGATGTGTGCTTCTTCATCATCACTGGTGAATGCCTCTTTTTCCCAATGCTTCAGTAGATGTATATTTTAACTTTTAACAATAGAATGCCTGATGAAGAAATAATTTAGATAAGTACAGTATGTGTATATCACAGATGAATTACACATCAGCACTGATCATCATAATTTAAATCTCACTCACCCATGTACACTTTAGGCATCATGCAGAAAGGCCATTTCATATTTAGGGCTGAATGAAGCTTGAATTGAAGCAGCCTGAAGACACATTTGACATTAACATTATGACTGGTGACTACAACAGTTAGGCTGGTCAATTAAGTAGAAGAACTAATTGCTGGTGGGAGAACATCTTCATTTGGCTGTGTCAACAATAAAATCATGTTACTACAAATTGAAAACTGTCTATGGATTCCAATAACTCAGCAGCAAAAGCTGATTACACCATTCAGATTAGTATAATATTTCTATCTAATTTTAGTTCTTCATTTCTTTTGCTAAGTACGGTCCTAGAGCTTGAGCAGGATATTATAACTGGAGATGCTATGCTTGTCTTCAGTGAAATATATATACAGTTTAAAAATAGGAGTTGGGGCAAATGAAAAATACACAAATACCATAATATGCCATAAATTAAGAATTTATATAACATATTGTACTGAAGGAATAGATCATAGAAGGCAGATATTCTATAAAGAATCCAAAAGTAGTACAACACATTGCAATTGGTACAGGAACCAATCAGAAATGATGCATAGTGCCTTCAATAGGGTGGCCTAATAGATGGGAATTATACATAGCTTTATTTTACAATTACTTATGATGGCAATCAATGTATTTCTACCTTTAATCATGTCAATTTATAAAAAAAAAAACTGTAAAACAAGCTAAGCATTAGTGGTGTACTACATGATTTGTGTGAATCATACAGTTTTGCTTTACAAAAAATATATTTTAATATTATCCGCAACCTTTTTCTCTATATGTAAAAGCATGGCAAAATTCATTCTAGTGCAGGATGTCTGATAGGTGCATGGCTAGAGAGCACTTACCTGAAAGAACTTCAAAGGTGCTTCTCCATTGCTAAAATCCTTTGGCCTTGGAGTGTGACCACCGGCGAGCCTCCCTAAGGATCATGACTTGGATCATCTTATAGAGTTCGGAAAACTTAGCACAGATGGTGCTACCTAAGTCTCTGACCCTAAATGAGCAGTGTGAGGCAAAACTGGCTGAAAGAGAAGCTGTGGAGCATAGGGCAGCTGAAGAGGGAGACAGCGGTTTCGGATGTGAAATAACTGTTAGGAGGCAATATTCCCTGCTTTCCATCCAAAAAAATAAAAAAAATAAAAATAACTAATTTTAGTGAGTTTCACATTTCACAATTATGAAACCATATACAATATGAATTTTAGGAGCAATTTTTTCAAAACTCTGCTGCTTTGCTCATCATTACTATTCATCTGCTTGTTAAACCTGTAAATCTTTGGTAGATCAGCCAAAGAAAAAAATTATGGGCTTGGTTCATAACACTCTCTTCAATCAGAAGCATTATTCTGCACAATATGCATTTATTTGTTTGTTTATTTGTTTGTTTACTTATTGATTGACTGATTGGCTGTATTATTTGTCCTGCGAAACTGTATCCTCATTTTTTTATGTTTCTGCTGCTGCATGCATGTGAATTTTCCCTTTAGATTAATACAGTTTATCTAATCTAATCTAATTATGGTTTGGAACCTAAAGATTATGAAAAAATTAAAAGGGGAATTGCCTTTTAAACTTAAGAGGTAAATAGGGAGAAATTTAATAAAAGGACGTTCAGCAATACTTCTCTTTCCGATGATAACCTTTAATCTAATACTGTTCATCTTGACAGAAAGTAGCTTCAGACAGAAATCTTATCACCAGTGGATATGGTGCAAAAAGCTGTGGTGGATCACATTTTAAAGTTTATTAACATTTATCAAACTGTGCAATTCCTTAACAACTGAGTAATTAAATTGTCCAATGAAGAAGTTTTACAATTGAGAATGAGGAAAGGTGAGCCTCTTATTCAACCAGAAGTAAGACCCAATCAAGTGTGCTACATCGAAACACCAGCAAATGAAACAATAACTGAAACAGAATAAATAAAATGTCATGCTGTCATTGTTACCAAAGGAGAAACTTCAAAATTGTTGCAGAGGCAACAATTACAAAATTATCAAACATTATGAGGTAATAAAACAAAAAAGTTAAGTGTGAACCTTAGAAATGAAATACCCAATCCAGTGCCTTATTTGTATACTCTCTTTTAAAAATTTTGAGAAATCCTGAATCAGTGCTAGAGTAAAATTTTGATGGTATAAATGCAATGTGGTGTTTTTGGGACAGTTTCTTCCCCGGGCCGACAGAGGACAGCTTCCCTGGTTTCCAGTAGGGGGCACATGGACCTTTCCGGGGGCCTTGTTTGGCTGCACTTCTGCCACACCCAGAGGTGTGACTGGAGGGCTCTCGTTGGGCACCTGGAGTCCTTCCGGGTGCCTTGTGAAAAGAGGCCAGTACCACAATTCATTCATTAAGTCATTGATGATGGTAAACCACAAAGGACGGAAGAGTTTTAACAGAAGTTTCAATGTAATCCCACTTGAAAGATGCTTATATTTGAAACTAAATCTTTAGCAATGTAAGTCTACAGTTGCACTCCTGTTTCCGTGTTGAATTGAATTTTATTTTGCCACATGTGTTGTCTCCTGTGATATACTAGTTTGAGTATTATTATTATTATTATTATCCTTGCTGGATTATTATCTATGTCATAGCCTATAATTTTTTGGCATCTCCTCCCAAATATGTTTATGACAGGTCGGGGTCCATGTATATCACATTGTACATATACGTACATTGTCATTCTCTTAACATTTTGTTAATTTCTGGAGTCTCTTTAAGGTGTCAGTCTCAATGTCTGTTAAATACCTCTTACATTTACACCATGCATGTTTAGTTAAAAGGGCAGGCACCTTTAAGCTTCCAGGAATGTTTAAAACGGATAAGGTTTTAGAGAGGCGTGCAGGAAAAGCCACAGAGCCAAGTTTAATTTTGTATTCAGTTTTGTATTAAGCTTTTTATTGTTTTTAATACTATTGTGTATATTACTGTTTTAAAGCTCTTCTTCTTCTTTTGGCTGCTCCCGTTAGGGGTTGCCACAGCGGATAATCTTCTTCCATATCTTTCTGTCCTCTGCATTTTGTTCTGTTACACTCATCACCTGCATGTCCTCTCTCACCACATCCATAAACTTCACTTAGGCCTTCCTGTTTTCTTATTCCCTGGCAGCTCTATCCTTAGCATCCTTCTTCCAATATACCCAACATCTCTCCTCTGCACATGTCCAAACCAACACTATCTCGCCTCTCTGACTTTTTCTCCCAACCATCCAACTTGAGCTGACCCTCTAATGTACTCAATTCTAATCCTATCCATCCTTTTCACACCCAGTGCAAATCTTAGCATCTTTAACTCTGCTACCTCCAGCTCTGTCTCCTGCTTTCTGGTCAGTGCCACCGTCTCCAACCCATATAACATAGCTGGTCTCACTACTGTCCTGTAGACCTTACCTTTCACTCTTGCTGATACCCCGTCTGTCATAAATTACTCTTGACGCTCTTCTCCACCCATTCTACCCTGCCTGCACTCTTTTTTTCACATCTTTTCCACATTTCTCTGTACTGTTCATCCCAAGTATTTAAACTCATCCACCTTCGCCAACTCTACTCCCTGAATTCTCACCATTCCACTGACCTCCCTCTCATTTACACACATGTATTCTGTCTTGTTCCTACTGACTTTCATTCCTCTCCTCTCTAGAGTATATTTCCACCTCTCCAGGGTCTCCTCAACCTACTCCCTACTATCACTACAGATTACAATGTCATCAGCAAACATCATAGTCCACGGGGACTCCTGTCTAATTTCGTCTGTCAACCTGTCCATCACCATTGCAAGTAACAAAGGGCTCAGAGCCGATCCCTGATGTTAATCCCACCTCCAACTTGAATGCATCCGTCACTCCTACGGCAGACCTCACCACTGTCGCACTTCCCTCATATATATTCTGTACAACTCTTACGTACTTCTCTGCCACTCCCGACTTCCTCATACAATACCACAGCCCCTCTCGAGGCACTCTGTCATATGCTTACTCCAGGTCCACAAAGACACAATGTAACTCCATCAACATCCTCAGAGCAAACATTGCATCTGTGGTGCTCTCTTTTGGCATGAAACCATACTGCTGCTCACTAATCATCACCTCACTTCTTTACCTAGCTTCCACTACTCTTTCCCATAACTTCATGCCGTTGCTCATCAATTTTATTCCTGTGTAGTTACTGCAGTCCTGCACAACAGCCTTATTCTTAAATATCGGCACCAGTACACTTCTTCTCCACTCCTCAGGCATCCTCTCACTTTCCAAGATTCCATTAAACAATCTGGTTAAAAACTCCACTGCCATCTCTCCTAAACACCTCCATGCTTCCATAGGTATGTCATCTGGACCAATGGCCTTTCCATTTTTCATCCTCTTAAAAACTGTCCTTCCTTCCTCCCTGGTAATCCGTTGCACTTCCTGATTCACTATCTCCATGTCATCCAACCACTTCTCTCTCTCGTTCTCTTCATTCAACAGCCTCTCATAATACTCTTTCCATCTGCTCAACACACTTTTCTCACTTGTGAGTACGTTTCCATCTTTATCCTTTATCACCCTAACCTACTGCACATCTTTCCCAGCTCAGTCCCTCTGTCTAGCCAATCAGTACAGGTCCTTTTCTCCCTCCTTAGTGTCCAACCTCTCATACAACTCATCATATGCCTTTTCTTTAGCCTTCGCCACCTCTCTCTTCACCTTGCGCCTTATCTCCTTGTACTCTTGTCTACTTTCTGCATCTCTCTGACTATCCTACTTCTTCTTTGCCATCCTCTTCCTCTGTATACTCTCCTGTATTTCCTCATTCCACCACCAGGTTTCCTTTTCCTCCTTTATCTTTCCAGATGTCATGCCAAGCACCCTTCTTGCTGTCACCCTTACTACATCTGCTGTAGTTTCCCAGCTGTCTGGTAACTCTTTACTGCCACCCAGTGCCTGTCTCACCTCCTCCCTAAACTCAACCTTGCAGTCTTCCTTTTTCAACTTCTAACATTTGATGCTTGGCTCTGCCCTCACTCTCTTCCTCTTCTTGATCTCCAACGTCATCCTACAGACCACCATCCCATGCTGCTTAACTACACCTTCCCCTGCCACCACTTTGTAGTCTTCAATCTCCTTCAGACTGACCCTCCTCCATAGGATATAATCGACCTGTGTGTATCTTCATCCACTCTTGTACATAACCCTATGTTCCTCCCTCTTCTTAAAATACATATTCACCACAGCCATGTCCATCCTTTTGGCAAAATCCACTATCCTCTGACCTTCTTCATTCCTCTCCTTGACACCATACCTACCCATCACCTCTTCGTCTCCACTGTTCCCTTCACTAACATGCCCATTGAAATCCGTTCCAATCATCACTTTTTGTCCCTTGGGTTTACTGTTCATCACTTCATCCAACTCACTCCAAAAATCTTCTTTTTCACCAATTGCACACCCAACTTGAGGTGCATATGTACTAACTAACAACATTCATCATCACACATCCAATTTCAAGCTTCATAATCATTACTCTGCCTGACACTCTTTTCACCTCCAAAACACTCTTGACATATTGTTCCTTCAGAATAACTCCTACCCCATTTCTCCTTCCATACACACCATGATAGAACAATTTGAATCCACCTCCAATCCACCTGGCCTTACTTCCCTTCCATTTAGTCTTTTACACACACAATATATCAACCTTCCTTCTGTCCATCATATCTCCTAACTCTCTCCCCTTACCAGTCATAGTGCCAACATTCAAAGTTCCTACCCTCAGTTCCACTCTCTTTACTTTCCTCCTCTCCTCCTGCCTCCGGACACGTCTCCCCCTTCTTCTTCTCCTTCTTCAGCAAACAGTAGCCCAATTTCTGCTAGCACCCTGTTGGCTAACAGTAGTGGTGGTGGTCGTTGTTAATCCGGGCTCGACCGATCCAGTATGGAAATTTGTATTGTTGTCTGCATATTGATTTGGCAAAATTTTACACCGGATGCCCTTCCTGACGTAACCCTCCCCATTTATCCAGGCTTGGGACCGGCACGAAGAAACACACTGGTTTGTGCATCCCCTGTGGCTGGGTTTGTGCAAGCTAATTATTTTTATTGTTTCACATTTTTTGCAAGAAAATATACTATTTGTTGATATTTGTTTGTCTGACGTTCAGAGAATGCACTGTTTCAGTAAGTATGTACAGCAACATGTATTGTATGTGAAATAAGAGTATTATCTCATCAGAGGCGATTGTAGAGACTCCATAGGGCTCACCAACTCACCCTCTCCTGATTCCCAACATGGTAAATTTATTACCAATTTTTAGCACAAAGTCTAAATAAATAGACCCAAAAGGGAAAATTTAATAAAAACAAATCCCTTATTATAATTTTGTGAAAATCAGATTATATAAATAAGACAACACAATAAATACATGTGTATATAAAATAAGGAAAACAATAATGATAGAATAAAGTAAATAATCTAAGTAAAATAAATACATTTTAATACAAATGTAAAGATCACATCACACATAGTGAGAAAAAGTAAATAAAAACTGCACAAACAAAAATTATATAAAAAAGTACACTCTGCACTATGGAGTCACCAATTGTGAGAACTTTGTGGTGTTCTTTGTCTGAATTGGAGACATGGGTGCCAAGGGACTATTTGACATTTTTAATCCTCATCTCACTGTTACCATTCACCTTGTTACTGAACTAGTGCGGCTAATTTTGGCCATGTAAAGAGTACAGTGAGGCCCACAGAAACTGAAGCGGAATCAGAAAGACTGAACTGTCAATCGTTTAATAGCTCTCAGATTCCTAATGCGGCCCTCCAAAATGTGTATTTTCCCAACTAGCTTTATATTAACTATAAATTTTTGGCAGGAGAAGCCACCTGTATTGCTAATTGAAAAATTTAAGATGTACACAATGTAGGACACACAACACATAACTGCTTCTATTTCTATTTCTCCTTATTATTTTTGCAGAACCAGAATGCAATGGGAAGCCAGAAAGATACCCTGAGTCTGGCGATGCGTGTTTTCACCTAAGCTTCTAGTGACTTCTGATGAACTGGAGACCAGGCAATGGAGACAGGCAAGCTCAAAAGATGTTGGTATTTAACTAAAATATATCACAGGAGTCTTCAATATGATGTAACAAAAATTAAAACTAGATTCCAAAGACTTTTAAGAAATGAGAAATAACAAAATAAATTAGTTTTCATCACTTAATTGTGAAAGACACATACAGAACAAACAAATTTTATAAGAGGTTTAGGACCCAGGTACTATAGATTAGTTTACCAGATTATTCTTTATTTATTTATTTGTCAAGATATCAAATTATAAAATAGGAAACACATATCTGTCTTATTAATGCTACATTTCATTTGCTCAGGCAATAACTGATTTTTTTTCAAATCTACCATGGATAAATAAAACATGTGTATGTTTTTTCCAAAACTGATTTTTGTCCTAGGCATTTATTAATGTTACTTGTGAAATAGAAGCTTCTAAAAGACATGTCATTGGAGGGGCCTAATTCATTTGTGTGTTTTAATCTGCATACAATCAAAATAAGAATTCAAAATGCAGAGATCAGAAATCCAAATCTACCATATTTTTGTATTTTCGGCACAGTGTCGGAAGCATGTGAAGCAGAACTGTATAAGTAAACGCACAGTGAAAAAAGCATGTAGGAAAATTATTTATTTTAATTTTAAATATATATATATTTAATTATATAATATTTCAATTTTTGATTTTATATTCATTTGTATGTAGTTTATCTCCTCAGGTTATACTTTTTACTTTGCCAGGTTTACTGAAAATTATGTCTTTCATGAGAGCATTTCACAAATGAGAGGAGAGCATTCACTCCTTCAGGCCAATTTTTTTTTACTTAATACCTAAGCTGTCCCAGTATTTCTTCCAGAGACTTCTTAAAAGTTGTCAAGGCTTCTGCTTTAAGTACATGTCTTGGTGGTTTGTTCCAGATTCCCACAACTTGCAGCAGCGCTACGGGATAAAGGACTGCATATCCCAGCTTCCCCGGTGGCGTTGCTCTATTGGATGGCAACAGAGGATACGGTGGCTGCTGACAGTAATTTTTATAGTAGTCTTGACATAATTTAAAGAATTAGAGCAACGGTTTACAAGTGAGCATGCTTCTAGCTTTTTCTCCAGTAAATTTTCCATGATTTAGTGTCACATCATAGCACTAAGATAAGGACATTGATTAGAGGCTGCCAAGTTTCAGTCCTGCATCTGTGCCTATTGCTAAATTTGTGCCCAGAGCTCAGCTCCTGTACCTCTTAATTATAATCGTTTACACACTTGGACCTCCAAAGTGCTCTGGGATTCCAAAATCCACATAAAAACTGTGTAATTTTTATACTGTTGAAATAGGCAAAGTTGGCTTTATTTAAACTTTAGGAAAGTATCCTGGTTAACATTACAGCTATCTGTTTTTTGATTGGCTGATGTAACAAAGTAGCAAGTGAGGTAAAAATATTGGAAGTCACACAAAATCGAAATATAATGCAAGGTTAATGTAGTTACAAAAAAAACTTTCTGGTACAGTGTGTGTGGATGCTAATATGGAGGTTGAGAGATATAAGGAACAGAAACGAGTCAGTAAGAAGAAAGACGCATCAGATGAGGTTGAGGAGAGTGAAAACTCCAACATAAGTAAGCTGTGCAGAGTGTGAACAGCAGAGCAGTTTAAGATTCAAAGATATTCAAATGAAATGCTAATTTATGTGCGTGAGTTTACATGTGAACAGTACTTATTTATATTTATTAGACCAATGACAGAGTTCTAATGTTAAATACGCTGCCGTAATTGCAGCTGTTGGTGCACCTCCATTCCGCCCCCTGGTCAGTCACTATGAGTTTATGCACATCATGATTTACATCTTAAGCACTGTCTGTACTAGTTAAATGTAAATGAATTACCCACTAAAACAAATATCCTCATAGGTTAGCTTCAAAAGCTTCTGCAAGGACCCTCAAAGTGGTGTGATGGACGGCCGGCAGCTCAACCCGGAAGGCAGCTATTTGCCGACACTGCTTCCCCCAAAACGCTGGAGTGCAGTAATACCCTGGATTCCCGTATGCCACTATGGGACATGGAGTTTGGACACACAGCCCTGCTGGGTGCTGTGGGTGCCGTCAAGAGGAGCTGTCAAAGGGCCTGGGGACATATACTTTCATTGTGGCCCGGAAGTATGAGGTAGTCACGAGCATAGACATATATAGGTAGACGCCACATTCACTGTGTTGGCCAGTCAACACGATATGTCAGCGCATCCGTCATATTGCAAGTGGCAAAAGTACCATTTAAACTAATACAGGTAGACGTGCAAACCGGGTTTTCTGATGAAAAAACAATAAAGTTTAAAACAGTATCGTTTACATACAACAGATTTTGTCGAATCGTTTAAATGTGATTATTTATATCCATTTATACACTAATAATGGCAATTATTAAATAATAATTATTATTAAATAATTCCTCCCAAATAAGTAACATTTCTCGGACTGCCTTCTTCCATCTCTGAAACATTTCTAGACTTCGCCCTGTGTTACGCAACACAGTACTGAAGTATCGGTTAATGCCTTAGTCACCTCACATATAGATTACTGTAATGCTATCTATTTGGCATCCCACAAAAACCTATCCATGGCTTACAACTTCTTCAAAATTCAGCTGCCAGGACAATAACCTGCTGTTCTAAATCCACTGAACATATTACACCTATTCTCTCTCAACTTCACTGGCTCCCTGTTAACTACAGAATACAATACTAAATATTGCTCTTAACATTTAAAGCTCCCCCCTTCCTCACTTATCTCCTCCAGACTAACACTACTCTCGCTCACTCAGATCCTCATCTGCAGCTGTACTTTCTGTACCACATGTCAGACTCAGTGCTCTGGGAGCTCGAGCGTCCTTGTAGTGCACCTCAACTCTGGAATTCTTTTTCCTCTCATAAATGTCAGCTCAATTCAATAACACATTTTAAAACTACCCTCAAAACTTATCTTTTCAAACTGGCATACCAATTGTGAATTTTGCACTGTTATTGCAAGTTATCTTTGTTTGTTTGCTAATTATTGCTTTTTGATTTATCATTCTCTTGTTTTAATTTAACTAATGTTGTTTCATTTTATTGTAAGGTGACCTTGAGTGCTAAGAAAGGCGCCTATTAAATAAAATGTATTATTATTATTATTAATTATTGAGACGAAAACTTGACCAGTGTCTGAAAGTCAAAATAGTAAGACTGGCAGTCTGGTCTTTCTTTTAACAGTGGAATGATGCAATAAAATGACAAAAATAAGCAATTTTATTGTATGCAAATTGGCTTAATAATTTCTAAAAACATTTAACTCATTCCTCCCTCAGTCTCTCTCTCTCTCTCTCTCCCTCTCTCTCTCACACACACACGCACTCAAACACAATGTACCTAATTAAATATATACAGGATAGGATCTAAAATCCTTGAAACAGAACTGTGTTACATAGCTTTTCCATGTGTTGCCACTCTGTAATTTGAGAGTATTCAGTCTGGCAATATGGTGCACCAATAGTTTGTGGAAGACATAAACAACTAAAGACATAAAATGATGGTTGTCAATTTCAAACTGTTTCCTCAATGTGCTCCTTGAGAAAAAACACATCATCCGAACCAATCTCAGCCCGAACAAACTGATTGATCAAAGATACACTGACAGCTTGCCCTAATGTCAACTGTCGGATAACACGCTCATCTACTTTGACCACCTTGACTGTACCCTCAGAAGGAATCATCAAACCTCCTTTGTTTTTTAATGTGAGCAAGTGGTAGCTTTGAACATATGATGCCGGTACAGCATCTGTTACCAAACTAGCACAGCACACATCACAGGACAGCTTTCTCAAAATCCCGTCTAAGGGCTACTTCCCACTGCTTCCTGAGGTGGATTTCTTTAGAAAACCTTCACAGTTTGAGAAATGTTAACAGCTAACCACAATCTACATAGTTAGTGACTACTGTAAATACGTCTAGCCAAAACGTTGTTTGGATGCTCACTTGAGCACATAAATGCATAGCTTTGCTAGCTAAAGTTAAGACTATAAAAAAGGATTTTTAGTCTATGGTCACGAGGACAGAAGCCCTGAAGTACTTCCGAGCTGAAGAAAATCCCTGTTCTTTATTAGACCCAGAAGTGCCAGCCAGTCACATGGTCGGAAGGACAGAAGCACTTCCGGGTCAAAGACTATTTAAAGGACTGATGAGAACCCAGCAGGCGAGCCAGAGTTGGGAGGGAGTGTGACAGAGCTTGCTGGGAGGTGTGGAGAAGAATTTAGTGACTTACTGTGTGTATTTATTGCTTTTGATGCTGGTGGAGGTGTTTTGGGGCACAACACAGATAAAAGAAGAAATTAAATTACTTCTTGGTGATTTTAACCTGTGCCCAGTGTGTTTGTCTGTATGGGAAAAGGTGAGCAACACTGCCACCAAGCGTCCTCGCATTTACAGTGGTCAAGGTGATTACCACATACCTTTTGCACACTTTTAAACAGTAAAACTGAAAAAGTAATCTGCATGACCAAACTTAAACATTAATAGTTAAAAAATCCACCAATACTGTATTTGTAATCTCTTTACCAATGCTGAATAATTATTTGTATAAAAATGATTTAAGCACCACTTCTGTATACCAGTCTTCTTTATTTAAATTAAGGCTAGGCAATCAGTGTTAAAAGGCAATTTCTATTAAGACTTTTCAACTGTAGCCCCTTAAGGGTCCCAGTGTATTTTGTTTTCCTACCAGCTGAGAGTCCTAATTACTTTCAATAATTATATATTTTTTCATTCTGGCATACTGTTTTTATTACAGTATTTTGTTCAACTCCATTTCACCACTGATTGACTTAAATGACTTCATTACAAGTCTTCTTAGCTGTAAATTATATGTATGCCTCCAGAAATCTTACATTTTTAGTTCATCTAACAATTATACTAATTACTGTAAGTATCTAAGAAGTGGCTTATAACAAAAGTCATGAAATACGTCCATCCTTAAATTAAATCACAAAATCTTTTGTTTATGAAAGAATGAAGAACCACAATGATGCTCAAGAAAACCAACAAACTGTAAATACTGTATTAATGTGTTGTAGTTAATAAATAGATATATTTTGGTATTTAGTGAATGGCAGCACATTTTTGTAATCACAATTCAGAAATTATAATAATACGCTATATTTGTCATCATGATGACATCCTTAAAGATTTATCTTGTAATCAATGTGTATATATATATATATAGATATATATATATATATATGAGTGTGTGTACAGTTTACTGTATATATATATAAATGCATTAACTTTTAACTTTCCTATTTTAAGCACTGATATGATGTCAAATAAGCTTATTATTTTATTTCAGTGTTCTGTACATGAATAATTACATTAAAATTGGTATCAGTGAGCTGCTGCTATAGCTGGTCTATTTATACTGGCTGGCTGAACATCTAGCAAGCGCATCTAGAGACTCCCTTCCAGAGTATTGTTTAAAATTCGAATCTTATAAAGATTTAGACCAGGCTTCATCCCAGGAAAGTAACAACAATAGAAGCTGTAGTAGTTGTTAATAATTGCAAACTCCTTCATTTTTTTTTTTGATCTGATGTTTTGCAGTGTAGGAGCTGATACCTATGGTAGCAGAGCAGAAGCAAATACTGGAAAGGACACATGCCTGTCAAAGAGTACACTTGCACACACACACACACCCACAATGGACCAGCCCAGAGTTATCATTTATCAAATTCTGTATCTCTGAGATGTATGAGGGATGAAGGTACCTGGAGAACACCATAAGGATAGAGGGAGAACATACAAACACCCACCAGACTGTCACCGTTCTGGAATTTGAACCTTGGCCCTTATAGTTGTAAGACATCAGCACTAATCCTGGCTTTAGTGACTGTATATTATAAAATGGCACACACAGGTTTTGAAGTAACATTACCTTTGAAAGCAGTGCTTTCAGTTGCAGTACAAAAATGGAAATATACAGTATATCCTCGCTTAGCAGCACTTGTGCCATTGTTCACTCTATATTCCACATTCTGTAAGCAAATCTCATGTTTAAAAGGAGTTGGTTTCATAGACAATTTGACCAGGAATCCCATTGTGGTTCTTTTAGAAAGGGAAAACAAAACAGATGCCTCCCACAGTCAAGAATGTGAAGCCACTGGTGAAATCAGCCTGCAGAAAGGTAATGTATTGTGACAGCAAAAGGAATACAGCTTTCGATCCATGAGGGGAGAAGACCATAAAAGTCTACAAAGAAACACAAAGCAATTTCTTGTCTGAAAGTAAGCCCTGTATAATCAGTGTTTTCAGGTCTATTGATTTGTGGTAATCAGCTAGAAACTCCGCTTAGACTTGCCAGCTTGATCTACAGCGTGTTAACAGCCTGTGACAGATGAAATTGCACTTGCGTTGGATATGAATTATAAAACAAGTACAGTAAATAAATGGGAAATCCTGCTCAACTGGCTTCTGCAAGTATCCTTTGGCAGTCGGTAAAAAATACTATAAGCATCTTTTGCAGAGAAAAAGGTCTCCTGGTGAAGAATTGTTAATTAGATAGAGTTTATAACAAAGGAAGAGAAAGCAAAATATGCTTCTTTATTTTAAGTAATAGACCTGAGTGGAGTATTTCGTTAAGTACTAAATTTGAAATATGGCAAAAATGATGCCCAGATCATAAGAAACAAAATCATAATTATTATGACTAGTTTTAGCAATCATTAATTATGCTACACCTTATAACAGGGGTCCTCAACTCCATTCCTGGAGGACCACAGTGGCTGCAGGTTTTCTCTCTAACCCTTTTCATAATTAGTGCACTGTTTTTGTTGCTAATTAACTTCTTATGAATTCATTTTAATTGACTTGTTTTTTAACATTTGTTCCCCTGAATTTTTTCATTGTTCCTCTGAATTGCTTCATTTTTTTCCTTAAATGGCACCCAAACAGAAGTGAAATGTGAAGTGAGTGAGCTAACAGAAGACCAACTAAGTCAGGGCCTCAAACTCCAACCAGTTGCTTAATTAGGAGTTGATTCTTGTCATTAATGAAACCCGTTCTTTCTTTAATTCCATGGCTTGTTGCTGCTCTCATTTTGCAATAGTATACGTTTCTGAAATTAGTGATTTTCTCTTTCCTAAGAGTGCTGTTAAATGTTTTGGGGACCTGAGCAGATCAACATTTTTGAGACCTTCATCTTTCTTTATTTTTAGATATTTTATGATGGACAGAGGTTAGGTGGTCACGTTTTGGCTCATTTTGTATCTCATTATTGTTTGGCTGCTAATTAAGGTAAAATAAACAACTAAGGGGTCTGAGTCTTTAAGAGCAAGTCAATTAAAATGAATTCAAAGGAAGTTAATTATCAGCGAAAACAGGTCACTAATTAATAAAAGTGTTACAATGAAAACCTGCAGCCACTGTGGTCCTCCAGGAATGGAGTAGGGGACCCCTGCCTTATATTCAAAGGACCACTAGCTCAGTTTTAAAACAAATGCACTTTTTAAAGACACTTTTTTTTTACTATAACTGTGTGTTTTCATTTAAGTATCTCTTAAACATATTTAGCTATTATTCATAGTGAATATTATGCAACAGTGTCACCACTACATGTGTCATTTTTCATTTTCTGTTGTCTTTTTGTATGTGACCGAGTCTTATTTAGTGTACAAAAAGGCTTGTAAGACTGGAATTGACCAATTAACACTAGGCAAAGCTGATGTGACCTATTAAAGAGAGGAAGAGACGAGAGTAGGAAAACAAACAGAAGCAAAGACAGCTGGAGGAAGAGAAGCCAAGACCATGTGAGAAGAGATAATCTGAGGGGGATCCACTAGTGCACGGGTGTCAAACTCCAGTCCTGGAGGGCCACAGTGGCTGCAGGTTTTCATTCTAACCATCTTCTTAATTAGTGACCAGTTTTTGCTGCTAATTAACTTTTTTCGTCTTAATTTTAATTAACTTGACTCAGGCCCCCATAGTTGCTTCCTTTTCCTTAATTAGCAGCCAAACAATAATGAGACAAAAAACGAGCTGCCAAAGGACTAGCTCACCTGTGCCCATCACACAATATCTGAAAATAAAGGTGAAGGTCTCAGTAAGGTTGATCTCTAAGGTCACCCAAACATCTTGATGGTGCTGAAAAACAAGCTTAATTAATAGAATGAATGGGATTCTCATTAAAAATCTAGTTGGAGTGAAATTGGTTGGAGTTTGAAGCCTCTAGTAAACTGGTCATCTGCTGGCTTGTTTCTCATTTCTGTTTGGCTGCCATTTAATGAATAAAACAATTAATTCAGTGGACTGAATCCTTAAAAACAGGACTATGAAAATGAAGGGAGAAAGAATTTAATTAGCATTGAAAACTGGTCACTGATTAGGAAAAGGGCTAGAATGAAAACCTGCAGACACTGCGGCCCACCAGGACACCCCTGCACTAGTGGAACCAAAGGCAGGAACCATTTATAACATGCAACACAGATTCTGGGAGTGGGCTTCTCCACTTAACACACATTTCATTTCTACTACTACACTCTCAAAGAATTATGTTAAGGACTAATGCAGTTTAAAATATTTGATAGTAGACAGACTGTTTTGTGTGTTGGGTTGAATAATTTATGTTTTTGTTTATTGCAATTAGTAGATACACATTGCAACATGGAGAGATAATGTATAGTGTTTGTGTTTATTCTAATTGTTAATATAAACCTATATTCTTTGGTTTTCAGTTAAGTGTTTTTTAAATTAAGGACTTCAAATGCTTGTTCACAATTAATGGTATATAACAGGTGCCTCAGTAAATAGGTAATAAATTTGCTGGTTTCAAAACATTTGAGTCTTCCTTTGATCAATTATCTGAACCCACTTTATTCATTAAAAGGTCATAGCATAATAGAACTTATTCTGGATCACTGGACGCAATCCTGCAACAAAGAGCAGCACATCGCAGGACACACTCATGCACATATCTACAGTCACACAGGGCAGAGTTATAGTCACCAGTTAACCAAAGTACACATCTTTGAGATATGGGAAGAAACTTGATGATACTGTGCAAAGTCTGACAGACCTGCACATTGAAAGTTGTTCTCTGAGGCAGCCAGTGTTAACCACTCCAATGAAAAAACTCTGTTTCTCATTGAAAAAATATAGAATTAAGTAAAAATAAAAAATACAGATGAACTTGAAATGGAATGTAGTTATTGACCTTCGCTGCAGCAAAGAGCCTTTATGTCCAATCACTATTCAGTGAATGGATGTCGAGATGGTGCACTCCTACAAATACTTGGGGGTTTACACATCAATGACTAGTTGGACTGGTCTTGTAACACAAAGGAACTATGTAAGAAAAAGCAGAGAAGGCTCTTTATCCTTAAGGGACTGTGTTCCTTTAATGTGAGTAGTGACATCCTTTACATCTTCTATGATGGCCAGTACGATTTTCTATGCTGTGGTGTGCTGGGCTGGTAACATCACTTCAAGAGAGGCCCACTGAGGCAGCAAGCTAATTAAAAGGGCAGGCTCAGTTATGGGACACACTCTGGAGCCCGTTGACGTAGTAGCTAAGAAGAGAATTAAAAGAAAACTCTATGTCATTGTGAACAATGCTGCACATCCTCTGACTGACACAATAACACTGAGCAGTTTCAGCCAAAAAATTATTTAGCAGAAGTATGTCAAGAAATGTTACTGGGGCTCCTTTATATCAACTGCCAAGTCAGACATTTTTTCTCTTTTTAATTTTCATTCTTATAGTCATTTTGGTGTGGGTTCAGACCATAGTGTGTGTGTATATATATATATGTTTATTTATATGTTTATTTATCTGTTTATTTATGTACTTTATTTATTTAAAGAGTTTCTGTAAAATGTCAAATTTCCCCCTGGGGACAAATAAAGTGCTATCTAGCATTTTCATTTGTCTAGGATGAAGATAGTTATAAACTTACCACATCACAGATATTAGTACTTCTTTTTATTAGTTATATACCATTTTACAAACTAAATATTTCATAGGAAAAATGTAAAATTATCACTATAACTGCCTTTTATTAAAAAAAATCAGTGACTGCTGTAGATAGCAAATGACAGAGTGAAAAGCAATGTTTGATGAAATCCTAGACTGTATACAGGAATGAAAGCCTGGGGAGTTTATTATTCTCCCAGACCTTTATTCATTTCTTGCTCTCCTAAATATTGTCAGACATGTGTGAATAGGTCCCCGTTTATGGAGTTGTGCTGGGCAAATATGGTGAAGGAACTGCAACCCCACTGCGAACACATCTGCCTGTATGCTTAGACTGGAGCAAGAGACAAACACAGAGGACCACTAACGTCAATTTCTGTTGCAGCTGAAAACTCACCCCTTCTGGCTTGTGGCATACAGTACATGTTTGAAAGTTCCACCGGAAATCTGCATTCACTGTAGGACCCACAAAGGAATATGGAGCTCCAAGGCTATGTTTTTTCTCTTTAGGTTGCACTCTCACTCTGATGATTACAATTAAACAGGGCTTCCCATGGGACCGCAACCTCATTTTCCTGTCTTTATTTTTATTCACAATATGTAACCTGTTTTGTTACTTTTTCAGTAACATACTTGATGCAGGCCACACACCAAAAATGTTGCCTTTCTAACCTGCTTTTCTTTTTTGTGTAATACGGTCATTTTATAACTGTGTCTTATTCCTGACTGATCATTTTAATTACTAACATAAATTGAACTGAAACTTTCTAAGAGTCCAAAAACATTTATTTATAGATACATTGCCTTTGTAATATGTGCTTAATTTATTGTGTGGCAAGACGGACTTACTTCACAATAAAGAGTAAGAGCTGTGTTACATTTAGTTATAAACATAAGCATAAAATGGTAACTATGGTAGAACCAGGTAAGCAAGCTCTGTAATCTCCAGGCTTATTGTTTATTATACCATTATTAACATTTTTGGATTTTGATACTGAGTTTTTTATTCTCACTGTATAGTAGTAAAACACATGTTATTCAGAGAAGACAGAGAAACTATAATAGTGTGATAATTCTAGCTAGTTTGTATTACAATAAAATACAATACAATTTATTTTTGTATAGCCCAAAATCACACAAGAAGTGCCTCAATGGGCTTTAACAGGCCCTGCCTCTTGATAGCCCCCCAGCCTTGACTCTCTAAGAAGACAAGGAAAAACTCCCAAAAAAAACCCTTGTAGGGAAAAAAATGGAAGAAACCTTGTGAAAGGAAGTTCAAAAAGAGACCCCTTTTCCAGGTAGGTTAGGCATTCTGTGGGTGTCAAAAAGAAGGGGATCAATACAACACAATACACAAAACAGAGGTAATCATCAATACAGTATAAAAATAAAAATATTACAAGTATGGAGCAGAATTTAACAGTAGATCCATCCATCCATCCATTATCCAACTCTCTCCAACTGCAGGGTCACAGGGGTCTGCTGGAGCCAATCCCAGCCAACACAGGGCGCAAGGCAGGAAACAAACCCCGGGCAGGGCGCCAGCCCACCACAGTTAACAGTAGATGATATCACATAATATGGATTTGTTTAGAGTCCTGGAGACCTCAGCCATCAAGCTGCCTCCCCCATTTGGCCATTCCACAGCTGAAACAATTCTTGGCCAGCCAATCCAATGAAAGAACCCCTCTACCCCACAATTCTTGCGATCCCCCATCACGGATGACTTTACCTTAGGCAGGCAAAACAACTTGGCAGGTGGGCCATGGCACCAAGTGCCACATTTGTATTCATCCAAAATTAATTGCTTATTTTTTTTATCTTTGCACATTATAAGACCTTATAAGATTATTACAGCATAAAACACATTTATTTGACAGTGTGGCTTTTAGTGACAAAACAACAACAATTTAATGATAATGGAACATGCTACAGTATTTCTGCAGCTCTACATTTGCATTTAAATGGGTGAAAGTGTACCAGATATCTTTGAAAAACGACAAGTACCTTGGCCACTCCTTTTTTGATTTTACACATATTCTTGACATTTCTATGACCACTGATAAACGTCATGACAAAACGATTGTCTGTATAAATTACCAGTTTTCTTCTTACATGGATTCTCAGTTTGGAGTGACAGCTTGATCTTGATCTTGACAAGGCCCATAAGGTGTAATGTATCTTAGAGTTCTTAATGATCAACCTGCCCAAGCTGGCTAAGACACTGAAGTGATTCATATCATTCAGACATTTTTTTCTTCATTTTCTGTATTAGTAATGTCCAATTGAGGGTCCTCGCTAGCCAGCACCTGTTGAGCAACACTGGGCAGTGTCCACACGCACAAACAAACATGGACTTGGACACACAGGCAGTAAGCAAACACAGGATTTGAAATCAAAAGCTGGATCCATGAGACAGCAGTGCTAACCACTACATCACTGTACTGCTCTGTATGTTGAGCTTTCAAAACTAAACTCGTGCATTTTTAAAACAACTTCTTTATGAAAAGTTTGTGTTTGCTTCTCCCAGCAACATTAAATAAATGTGATCTTGTATTAAATTTTAAATAGCTATGAATTATTTCCAGTATTTCCATTTCTGTGGTCTGTCGTCTTTTCAAGGCTTCTCTGACCTACTTATGCCAGTTATGGCTTTTTATGTTTTCTCATAAAACATCCTTCATCTTCATTTTTTGTGCTTTAAAATGCTATATCTAAAATATGTGAAATATGTGCGTTTTCTTTTTCATTAAAATTTACATTTCTTAACGTATTCTTTTCTGCACTATTTATTTAATAGCAAAGATACTAGATTTTAAAAACTAAAAGCTCTGAAATGTATTTTTTATAACGTGATAGAAAACTAAAAAAATTCAAGTATTAGCTTTTAATTCATTCTAACTAGACGATACCATACTTGAAACAGTATTTAATAATAATGGTATGGTTCTAAATAAAAATGTATGGCTTCATTGTTTAACCACCAACTGAAGTTTCTGACTGGATAATACATTGTACTATATGGGGTCTAATTTGCATCAGAAGATCACATAATTCTAAGCCAGCAGATGAACTTTTATTTTAAAAAATACAATTGAAAATGTGATATACAACAGCACATCTGGGATTTTCATATTTCAACTCAATGTTGTTTTACGGAATCCAGGTTAATAGAATTGGCAAGCTTATTGGACGGTATAGACCGTTTTCATGAACATTGTTCTAATGTTTTAAAATTATCATTGGCAAAGTGAAAACATGAAAACCAACAACATACTGCACTCTAGAACAAATTATGCAGAGTTTTCAATGTTTGTGGAGTTTTATTATTTTCATTGTTATATGTATGCCTCGCAGTTAAGAGACCCGGGTTCGCTTCCTGGGTCCTCCCTGCGTGGAGTTTGCATTTTCTCCCTATGTCTGCATGGGTTTCCTCCCACAGTCTAAAAACATGCAGGTTAGGTGCATTGGTGATTCTTAATTGTCCCTAGTGTGTGCTTGGTGTGTGGGTGTGTGTGCGCCCTGCCTGGGGTTTGTTTCCTGCCTTGCGCCCTGTGTTGGCTGCAATTGACTCCAGCAGACCCCCGTGACCCTGTAGTTAGGATATATAATGGGTTGGATAATTGTTGGATGAATGGATAGGGATCCAAATGATGGGGTGGGCACAGCAAGTCTAAAACAGACATTTACTGCTGGGGAAGAAAGCTCCAGCACAGGATAGCACCCAAAAACGCTGTCAGCTGAATGGAGTTCTCTGTTTAGTTCAGCATCAGAAACTGTTCCTTGTAATCCAGGGATTCGTGATCACATTCCAGCAATGCCAATGGAGGGCAAAGTAGGCTGGGAGGGAGAGTAACTCCCAGCACAAGTGTCATGCTTTATAGGAGTTTTATTTGCAGGGTGGTTTAGAGTATTGTGATTGAGTTTTTTTTCCAAGAAGACGCTTGTCTTGTTAGTCCCCTATTCCAAGTAGGTAAAGTTCATCTGTGCACATTTTTAATGTGTGTGTGCTTTAGTATTGACTAACTTAAAGCATTATGACAGAATTAAGAGCCACTTACCCATTTACTAAAATGACTTATGCCATTACAGACTCATCGGAGACTATTCCACCTTGAGCTAAGCCTAGGCATGATGTAATTCTATATCAGGGTAAATTTAGCCTTACCTATAATAATTAGAAAGAATGTGCTATTAGATAAACTAAAAAGTTACTTTTGTCCAAAATAAATAAAATAATTATCCCTCTTAACCATCTATCAAACAGTAATGGAAATCAGCCATTCATAAAACACATTCTAGTTCAATATGTAGTAAGAATGCCATTATTCAACTAGACAGTTCATTGTTCACATGTATCTTGCCTAAACTTCTTTAAAGTGTACACAGAGCAAAAGCCAGGCTGTCAGTGATGTCATCGAGTCCATGCAATATTAGGCTACATGTTTTGGGAATGTCCTACACATATACAAATATTTTTGGCCAAAGTGAATTATCCCTCAGATAGCCTTGAATTTAAAATAAATGGGTTGGGGTTCATGGGTTGGCTTCAGAACATGCTATCTTACTTGTCTATGTTATTTTCACTATTTGTTATTATCATATATTTCTTAAATAAAAAAATTGTACTATATGTTTGCATCTGATATCTGCTGCTATAAAAATATATAGTTTACTAGCTGTGCTACTCATCTAAGACAGTTTGAAATTTAAGTAACCTTCATATTTTCTATCTGATACAATGGTTGTCCATATGGATGGATTTTCTTATTTTTAGACACTTATTTCATATTTTTACTATTATTTTTGAGTTTTTGACCCTTCATCAACATGTTTTGCATTTTTTTATTTTTCTTCCTAACCCTAACTAATAATAATTCATTGCATTTATATAGCGCTTTTCTCAGTACTCAAAGCGCTATCCACACAGGGAGGAACCAGGAAGCGAACCCACAATCTTCTACAGTCTCCTTATTGCAAAGCAGCAGCACTACCACTGCACCACCTGTGAGGACAAACTAGAGACGATTCACAGACACACACACAGGCATTTGTCCTTATAGTAAGGTGGATAGGAACTGTAATGGATTTTACAATTCACTAGTTAATCCATTTTCTTAACATGCTTATAGTCCAAGACTGGTTTGCAGATGGCCAGAGTCTGCCCCGAAGCACTGGGTGCAAGGCTGGAATCATACAATGAGAAAGCACACACAAACAGAATGAATGCAGATACTTCCATGAAAACTATTGAAGATTGGTCTAGCCTTGTGTTAGTTCAGTCCTTCCACAGTTGGGGCTGCGGGTTGGGTGTTGGGGGGTGTTGTTAAGTTATAGTTCTATTATAAATGTTTCATAAAATTTTGTTTAATTTTCTACTTTGAAATATTCAACAAATAACTGATCACAAAAAAACTGTCTACTGGTTGATGGTGCTCCAAAAAATATTCTGTTTTCGGTTAGCCCTTAGGTTCCAACTCCACCTTTCTGGAGATATCCATTGGCTACAACCAGAAGAACTACTGAAGATGTTTCTTGGTGTCACCTAGCTGTAAATGCATGAATGATATTAGAGACTTGCCCCAAAAAAGGTCTATAAGCTCTCACATATAAATAGAAGTCACCTTGTTCCCAAGGAAGAAAAGAGGAGCTCTGTCCAAGTCAGTAGCACAAAAATGGTTTTGACTTGAGGCGTTTATGAAGCTGGGCCAAGGAGACCACAGAAAAAGTGAAGAAAAATAAAGAAGCCATTAAAGCAAAGTGAGACTGAATAATAAACAATGAAGTATTTTTAGAATGAGTTCAACATTGGTGTCTGGCATCATAGTCTCCCTGTGGCTTTTTAGATGTCAGATCATACTACACATTGAAAACCCCAGCCAACTTTCCGTTGTTTTGATTTAAAGCCACAGGTGACATAGCTACAGTGTAATCCTCCATCCAGACTACATTCCATGCAAACTCACAAAAAGAACATAGATATTTATGTCCCGAAATATGGGTCTATTTAAGTTACACTCAGTCTGTAATTACGCGTTAATTTATTTCTGTGTCAGGAAAGGGAAATATACCTGTAGGGAACACAAAGAAAATGAATCCAGCAGGTGGTTGTTCCTATTAGACGTTGTTTATGTCTAATGTGTAAATGTTTTGTAACTGTCCTTTTGCATGTATATGAATATGTATGTATTGTATATGTGAAGGTCACTTCCCATTAAAATATGATGGAATGGGAAGGTGTTAACATTGTATTTACCCTTACAGGTGATTGAATTTCCAGTCTTTCCTCACTTGTCTGTCCTGGTCATTTGGATTTAAAACACCACTTAGCACAGTGGTGGCGAACCTATGGCACGCGTGCCAGAGAGGGCACTCAGAGCCCTCTCTGTGGGCATGCGCGCCGTCGCCCCAGCACAGAGTTCGTTACTAGAAAGCCAGAGGGACGCATCATTTTGGACGGTGCTCCCACAGCTTTCTGCATCATCACTAATTGCATGGTTAGAACATTTTGTTCATGTTTTCTTAAAGATTGTGCCATCTTGTATTGATTTTTTTTTGTCATCTAGATACAAATGCTAAACTTACTGACAGGTTCCTGCCAGAGTTATAATCTCAGCAAAACTACTTCTTTCATTAACTGTTTAAGAACCGGACTAGTTTTTTTGTGCATTGGCTGTGGACTTTGTCTTTGTGCTTTATTGATTTTATAAGTATATGAATGATGAGGTTTTGCTTTGGGTTATGGTTTGTTTTGTACATGACTTATGATACCTTTTAGTCTACATTTGTGTACATAATGTTTGTTTTTTATACATATGTATCTATTTAAATCGTAACCTTTACATAATTTGATAAGGTTTCTATTTTTACTTTCATTCAGTTACCTTTCGTCTTTCTTGTTGGTAGAGATGTTGGGGTGCAAACAGTTTGGAATGGCTAAATCTGAACAAAGTCATATTGAACAGAGCAGTGTGGTGTCTCATTCAAGTTTTATCGAGTTGTTGTAACCTATTTAGTCCTTAAATTTATTCAATAAATATAAGGTTACAATATAGTGTTTCTATCTATCTATCTATCTATCTATCTATCTATCTATCTATCTATCTATCTATCTATCTATCTATCTATCTATCTATCTATCTATCTATCTATCTATCTATCTATCTATCCCACAACATTAAAACCACCTGTCTATTATTGTACAGGTCCCACTTGCCACCAAGATGTTAGCAGTGGGTCCTTTAAATCCTTCAAGTTGCAAAATGGGGCTGCCATGCACCAGACGTGTTCTTCCAGCACATCCCACAAATGCTCAATTCAATTGAGAGCTGGAGAATTTGGATGCCAAATCAACACCTTGAACTATTTGTCATGTTCTTCAAACCATTCCTGAGCAATTTCTGCATTGTGGCATTGTGCATTATCCTTCTGAAAGAGACCACTGCCATAAGAGAACACCTTTGCCATGTACTTGGTCTGTAGCAGTCTTTAGGTAGGTGGTATAAGTCAAAGTGACATTCACATGAATTCCAGGACCCAAGGTTTCCAAGTAGAACATTGCCCCAGAGCATCACACTACCTTGTTGGCTTGCCTTATCCCCATAGTGCATCCTGCTGCCATTTCCTCTCCTGGTAAACAACACAAACACATCAAGAAAAGTTGATTTGGTAGATCAGGGCACCTTCTTCCGTTGCTCCATTGTCCAGTTTTGATACTCACGTGCCCATTTCAGGCACTTTTGGCAGTGAACAACATGGGCACTCTGACTGGTTTGTGGCTTAGCAGTCCCATATGCAGAAAGCTGAAACCTATCTGTCATGGCCAGCATTAAGTTTTTCTGCACTTTGTGCTACAAGACCTCTTCTGTGGGATCGGATCAGACGTGCTAGCCTTCATACACCACGTGCATCAATAAGCCTGTCGCTGGTTGTCCTTCTTTGGACCACTTCTGATAGGTACCAACCACTGCATAATGGGAACACCCCAGAATACCTGCTACTTGTGTTATGCTCTAACACAGTTTGGCTCTTGTCAAGGTCTCTCAGATCTTTACACTTGCCCATTTTTCCTGCTTCCAACACATCATCTTCAAGAACTGATGGTTCACTTGATGTCTATATATCCCACCTTTCAAGATATTCCATGTTATTCACTTTACCTGAAAGTGGTTCTAATGTGCTGGCTGATTAGCGTATATATACCCACTTATCCTGATGGGGGTCATTGTATATATGCAGTGTTTCACAAGCGTTTGTTTGGGTAAGAACACAGGGTGTAACACCACCACTAACAGTTTCTGTTTTCTTTGGAGTAGATAAAATGAAGCAGCCTCACAGCTTGAGAATCTTTACACCTACCCTTAACCTTTCTCAGCACCTACTTCTTTGTTTTTTTCATTTACTTTTTTAGTGGGCATTAAACAAGGTGTGTCCTAGAGCCCCAACACTTTTTAAATTTTCAATATATGTATACAGTAAATCCAGTATGATTCAAAATTGTGTAAAAATTAAATGTGAAAAGTTCTATGGGACTATGTTTTTGGTAGTTACCGCGTGTATACAGTGTAAACATATATAATGGAATTAGTGTAGTGCTAATACAAGTGTGCATCTGCAAATAAAAAATGCTTATTTCCACTCAGAAAAGGAAAAAGGTTTAAAGACACAATATTTTTGTTGTATTGTTTTCATCAGGTGTGCAACTAAAAAGAAAAGATCAGATAACACATACAGGAGGGAACAAAACCATAGCAAATTAGAGAAAGAGTAAGTGAGAAAAGGCTGCCATTAGAGAAGATTAAGGGAGAAATTGAAATGCTAGTCAGTCATTGAGACCTGGAGAAATATGCAATTCCAGTGTGAGAATGAGCTTACCTTCTTTTTTTTTTAAGTGTCTTTGAAGCCCTGAAGAAGAACACAAAGAGAGGGAGATCACTGTAGCCATGATCAAGGAATGTGAAGTATTCTGCAATCTGTATTGTACGATCTTTGATTTTAATAGCCCGAACATGCTTTCCAAAACCGATTTAATATAGATTAGGCAACAGGCTTCTTGCCAGTTTAAAAATCTTATTTATTACATTTCTTGTATGAAGTATCCAGCCATGTGATATAATGTGTCCGCAGCTCAAAATGGATGTCCAGTTTTTAAACAAATAATGGCTGCACTCGCAGGTTAAGGAGGGGGCATGGTAGCGTGGAGGGAGTGGTTCCCGGGTCCAGTGCAGACATGGGTGTTTAGACACTGAAGTGAACAGGTGCGGGATCGGCCATGTCTGTAATTGATGCCGGGAGCTGCTAATTGCCACACCTGTGCCATGCCCCCATTATAAAAAGAGGAAGCGCAAGTGCTGAGGGGTAAAAAAAATAAAGTAAGGAACAAGAAAGAAAGGGATGAAGATTAAGGGAAGAAGTCAGGAGGCGTTGAGAGCCGGTGCTGGAGCAAGCGAGAGAGCAGGCTCACAGAAGAGAAGTGGGCAGCTGGAAATAGAGCCCCAGAAGGAGTGTGTGGCCAACACTTGAGGAAGCAGTTGGAAGTGGTTGCTCAAGCTGAGTGATTTCAAGGAGCTGGAGTGACCAAGAAGGAAGACAGCTTGCCGCGGGAGTCAGGGAGTCTTGGGAAGCTTGAGCCCCAGCGTGAGTGCCCTGGCTGTTGGGGGAACACAAGTCTTTGTCCGGCAAGACAGCTGTACGTAGCTAGGGGACAGAAGGCAACCGGACCAGGAGAATGTCAGCTGCAGCTGCAGGTAGGGTGACTCCCATGTTGCAAAGCTTGTTGGGATAAGCAGGGGAGCCTCCAGTTAGAATGAAGCTTTCTAGCCTGTGAATTTTAAAAGGATTTATCATGGATTTTAAGTTCCAGTTGTCACTTATGGTTTTTATGGATTAATTATTTATGGAACTTTGAAGCACTGCATTTTGGACACTGTTTGGTTTGTTTTTAATCAAAGCACTATTACTTTTATACCATCCCCTTGCTCCCAGTGTCATTTGTCCTCATCTGCCAGCTCATCAGGTTACATTACTGATGGTGTTGGGATCAAGAGGCTCCTCAAATGGGAAGGGGGAGCTTGGAGCAGGACCCACACCATCACAAGCCATCTACTTAGCTTAAACAGGGAGATGGCTAGCAGACCAGACTATTTCAGGGAACACTTTTGAGCCATTAAGATCAAAGACCTTAGTAGAGCACCTCACATCCCTTGGTCATAGCCACACTGATCTCTCTGTTTGTGTTATTTCAAATGGCTTCAAAGACATTTTTTAAAGATCAGAGGAAGCTCAGCTCTTTCTCAGCCTGGGGCCACTTAACATCCAGGTCTTAATAAGCGAGTAACTTTTAATCTTTCCCTTCATCTTCTCCAATGGCAGTCTTTTCTCACATAGTCTTACCTTTTCTCTTTTCATCACACCTGGCTTTGTTCCATCCTTCCTCTCCCATGTATATTACCTGCTCTGTCCTTTTCAGTTACACACCTGACGAAGGCTGAACAGCTGAAATGTTGTGTCTTTAACCTTCTTTTCTTTTCATTGTTGAAATAAGTTGTAACCTTTTGTTCCTTTGCATATGCACAGTGATGTAGCCATATACTAACTCCGTTATTTACCTATACACTGTATGTTTGCAGTAAGTATAGAAAAGTATTCACCACCTTGGAAGTTTCACATTCTATTATTTCACAGCATTGGATCACAGTACATTTACAGAGTATATCACAAACACTGTCAAATGAATAAAACCAATATTAGCACAATTGTAGAATAAAATAATTGTTCTCTTACTCCTTATCCTCCTCCTGGTGTGTTTCGTCTTCTGCCTCCTTACTCTGGTCCCAGAGATGAGGTGGGGAGCTCCTTTTAAGCTGGATGCTTAAAGTATTTCCCGTGGTTGGGCAAAGTCCAGAGTTGATACTACCAAATCGGTGGGAACTTTAATAAATCAGGGATGGGTCCATCCCTGTAGCTCCCCCTAGTGGCACTCGTGACACCCAGCAGGGCTGTCCCAAAGGACTCTGATTCCTAGCATACCCTGAAAGCAGGTAAATAGAAGTAGTGACATAGAAGCACTGGTGTCTATCGGATTGGGGGAGTAAACTTTCTAAAATGGCTATTTCCCTGGTCCCTTCTATTATTCCAGCCACCATTCCTGGTAAGGAGTTACCTGGTTGGAATGCTGGAAAATCCCACCTGGCACTTAAAGTATATCCATCCATCCATTATCCAACCCTCTATATCCTAACTACAGTGTCACGGGGGTCTGCTGGAGCCAATCCCAGCCAACACAGGGCGCAAGGCAGGAAACAAACCCCGGGCAGGGCACTAGCCCACCGAAGACTTAAAGTATATATATATATTTATATAGTGATGGACAGCATGCATGAGCATGCATCCCGGCCAGGATGGCGCAAGGTTCCTTACTTGGTCAGGAAGCCAGCCTTACAGAGGCAGGAGAAAGAAGAATGGCAAAGATCGGTCTCCTTGGGAGGCCAGTGTGATGGAAGGACAGGGGAACACAACCTGGCAGGGCTACATGCCGCCCCAACACTCAAGGTGGTAGCCTCCCTGGACAACACTCCCTTTACAGACACCTGCAAGGCATGTATTTATACAGTATTTATATATATATATATATATAATTTATATTAAGTATGTATATTTTTACATATTATATATAGCTTTACATATATATAATATATATATATATATATATATATAAATATATATATAGAGAGAGAGAGAGACAATTTGACTTGTAAATAAATAGGATAAAAATAATTGGATAAATTTTAAAGTAATACAAATTTTCTGTTCTATTTCCCAGCAGTGAGCTGCAGTTTTGTATTCCTTCAGTCAGTAGAGAACAATGATGACTTGCACAACAGTGTAACATTTTTAGGAAAGGAAAATTCAATTTTTCACATAGTTTAGGGTCAAGAGGACTTGTTAAACATACAGAAGAAAACCGATCCAGAGAAGGTTTCAGGTCAGGGCAGTGCTATTGCATTTTTCTTTTTAATGTGCAATCACAAGAACTGTTCAAACCATCTGCTAAGTTTAAGATTGACTGTATGTTCCAGATGACCTTTGATTCTTCCCTGAATGGGTGACATAAGGAGTAAATAAGTGGTCCTTTTTTAAATCAGCATAATTATGACATTTTCTTAAAGAAATGTAACTGTTTATTTGAAAGAAACTTTTTTAACCTTGCATTTAGCATTTAACCCCCTTTCTGGTTTCACAGGGTACTTTCATTATTATCTTTCTTGTAGCTTTGACTGAATGTTAATTGTGTAGAAAGCATACAAATTTCTTTTGAAATGGAAACAACTTATGAAAGAAAATGAAACACACATAAACGTAAAAACACTACAACATTTATTTAAACAACCAGTCACATTCAAAGACAGACCATATAAAATACACATGTATAATGTACACACTGAATATAAATTCAAGAAACATAAAATGAAGAATGTATACAATGTTAATGATACACCACTACAATGTTTGTTGCAGTTGCTACAACTGTATTAATACATTAAAAATTAAACTTAGCTATAAACAGTAAGTATATATTTTAAGCAGATTTATAGTATACATTTAATTATAGTTTACAGTATAAAGGTCCCGTCAGGAATTCAGTGTCTAAAGTACTAAATCATTTTTATTTTAGGACTTAAAAGTTAATTAGGCTTATAAAAATGTGTCTTTTTGAATATATGCATTTGTTAGAAAAGCAGCAACAGAAATTAACAAGAGCAAACAAGTGTTATGGCTCAGTGACACAGTAGTGCATTATGGGTTTTCTGTGATTAATATACAAAATGAAGATGTCTCTGAGATTATAATTAACCTTAGGCTGTCAGCAAGGATGGTGATTTTAATGGCTCTATGCATGGGGCATATAGGCATGCTTATCTGTTTAGTTAAAAGTGCAATGATCGGTTAATAAAGTTAGCATTCAGTAACAGGTAACTCCTAACTTCTAAAGCAGCTAGACAAGCAATGCTAGCACTCTAATGTGGATAAAGAGATTACTAGCAGACAGAATTATACTGAGAAATATCATCTTTCATAAATGAAAAGGTCAAACCAGCAAAGTGATCAGGTTAGAAAAAGTAAACAAGTTTGTGCAAAACCGAACACCATAATAAATGTAATATCAAAGATCAATTCAACTATATAAAAATGTCCACTTTTGACATTACATTATTATATGATATGCAGGATGCAAATCATGCTCATATTGTAATCATATGAGAAATATTGTGTGTATTTCACAGACCCATAATGAACACAGAATGGATCAAAAGAAAAAAAAATCTCTGATACGAATGATGTTGAGTAATCATCAGCACTTACCAGCTCTTTTTTCTTCATGCACTCCATCAGTATGATAAAGAGATGCTGAGCCTGTGTGCGGCTATAATTAAAAGTCTTTTGGATTGTGACCAGGAGTTGGTCCCTCAAAGATTCATTGATGACACTGGAGAGAAAAAAATATTATGATAATAGTTTTTTTTTTTATAATGTGAAATTAATCAAAGACAGACTGTTCTGTAAATGTATTATATTGAAAGAGTAGTGTCTCGCCATTGGTAATGTCAGCTGCATGCTGGGTTTTAATTTCTTTTCTCATTCTCTTAGTTGTGTCTTTAAAAAAAAAATGCTGGTCTGGATTCCAAAATGACGAGAACTTTCACCACTGCTCCCCAGCAAAACACAGTAGAATTAGATGTGTAATACATGCAATTATATTTAATATTAATTAACACTGTTCCTTTAGGAATGAAAAAACTATTATAACAACACTACTGTTACACAGCAAGACTGAGTACAACACGTTTTCTTTAAATGTTGATATTAGTGGTTGCACAAACAAAACACTCTCTCATGGCTCCTTGGCACTGATGTCTCTAAACTAACAAAAGGTTTCTTCTTTCTTTTAAATCTCAGTGGATTTCATTTGGCTTTTTGACACTGATCAACAGACTTTTTAATGCCAAAGTGAAAACAGATCTCTGCACTTAGTTTAAATTAATTATAAATATAAAACTAAAAAAAACTGATCATGTCAGTATTGACCCCCAAGGGATACCTAAATTATCCCTTGTGCCAGGCCATGAACAGTTTGACAGGTCTCATGGCTAGGGGGATTCTCATGAAAATGAAACTATCTGAGTCTCAGAAGTCAACCACAGATATTGTGGTAAAGATTTTTGCTCCCTGGCTAATATTGAAATTCCAGAGGACCCCTGTGAAATGTGAGAACACTGAACCACGCAGTGGCTCTCCCTCTTTAAAATGACAATATAGAGGTCTTGATCAACCATAATGCCATTTACACCTCCTTTCATGGTGTGTAAGGGAAGAGCAAGAAATTGGCAGAATTCATGATGAGTCATAAAATATTGTAATAGGGTTGCATAACAAACCTGGTTGTTTCCAACATTGCCTTACGCTGAGGTGGTCAGCTGACTTAATCAGATATGTCTTGGAAATGGCATGATATTAAAGACTCTTAATCAGCATCAAAAAAGCCAAATTAATTTTAATCCTGTGATGTCAATGTTATATAAAAAATAAAATGTGAAAACCTCCAGGGGATGAACACTTTTCATAGGCTCTTTATAATCTTCCTGCCAACTTCTGTTCTTTCCTTATCTGTTGAAGGTTCTTCTATAGTTAGATCTATCTTTAGGTTCATAATTGTTTTAGTGATAGGGTAATTTTGATATTCCAGCGTTTTTTATCCCTTTTGAGTTATCCCTTCTCAGATTTACGTTGGATCTCATCATTACAACCATTCCCATGACTTAAGAAGGACTCCTGTTAAAATGTCCCTTTGTACTTCTCATTGTAGTTTCTTATCTTTATGTGATCACAGGATGTGGAAGTGCCCAGTTCTCAAGATTTTTCTGTTTTTGTTTTCAGATGTAAATGAACAAAAACTCCCTGAAACCCGTATATATGTACTCTTGGTAAAATATAGGCAGTCATAAATAACTCTGGTATTTTTTTATCATGCGAACACCATCTATATCTAAGTACTTTTCTTATTGTTGTGCACAACATTTTTATATCTAGAAAGCTTAAATATTGGTAATTTCAATTAATGTTTTTCCTTTAAAATCCAAATGTTTTACACTGGTTTTCTCTTTGGGTAATTTGTTGATTTGACTTCATCTCTGTGTTTATATTAAACAGAAATTTGTAGTTTCAGCCACAAAGATCTTTCCTTAGGTTTGTAGGGTTATTATTGCCACTTGGACAGAGTATAGTAAAATAGTTGCTTGCATCTGTTTATCAACATTCAACACCTCACCTATCTATGGGAATTTTTGGGAAAGTATACAGAAGAATTAAATTTTACATTTGTGCTATAATTGTTTCCCAACTTCTCAGGGCATATGATGTGTAATTGACATGCTGTTGTTCACTTATAGCTCCTAAGCCAAATTGCGAGACATCAGTCAGTATTCTATTTTCCCTTGCGGAAAATTAAACTTTATTACTTGCTCTTCCATTATACAACTATATAGCCTTTCAAAGCTCCTTTCTTCCCAATGGTTCAAGACTAATCTCTTTATCAATTTGGAGATGGAGGCTCAAGGAAGGTGTCCTGCCGGGATCCAGAAATGGCTACAGTGGCCCAAGGCTAGGGGTAACGCAGAAGATTGGCTCAACTGCAAGTTAGGCACCTCCTTGTCTGCAAGAACCTACTTAGGGTTAAGCTAAGGAGACGTCAGCTTTTAAAGGGTTGCACCAGGGCTCATGTTTTTGTGGATAGCTTCCTGCATTGTGTTTTTTACCTCACTTTTTAACCTCCACTAACATTCCATTTTATTGGATTAATCATGTACTGAACATTTGGAACACTGCACTTTTGAAGAATATTTTGGTTTTGATAAAAGTATTTAGCACCTTTAAGCACCTACTCCTTGCTTTGTGTGAGTGTCCTCATCTACTTGCTCATTCCACGGATACGTTATCAGTGGTGGAGTGTTGCAGAGGCTAGCTAACAGGATGCAACCAGTAGCATGGAGCCGACCCACGCCATCACAGGTGCATTAGAATCAAGTCAAAGCATGAAATTTCTCCCAAGTCAAAGGAGATGTGATGCAATCTGCTTATTTGACATCACAGCACTTACCCACCCAAACAATGCAAGAAATGCATAGCATGGTTCATCCTGATATCAAGACTCTAACAGTGTGTTCTAATAGCATGTTCCTTTTCTGGACACAACATTCTGTACCTGCTGCATTTAAAAGTTAATGTGTTCAAATGTACATTTTACTGCCAACTACACACCTGTTATTGAAAACAGCAGCTCTTCAGTTTCAAAGCCAGAAGTTCTTATATGTGTTTTGGATTTGTTACTTGTAATATTATCTGCTTTTAGTCTACCTGAAGGCAAGATCAAATCAAGATGGACACTCCGGTACAGGATTGCACCATTGTTGTACATTACACAGTAGTGAGATTTTTTTGGGGAGAGGGAGTGAATCCTGCTGAAATTCATATTAAAATGTTGACTCAGTACAAAAGTGAAAACGGCATGACTCAACAAAAAAATATAAATGGGCAGAAAGGTTTAAAGCGGGAAGAACAAGTGTAACAATAAAATTTGATCTAGTTGGCCATCACAATAGCATATACAAGCCCATATCTGCTTGGTGAATCAGCTATGAATTTACACATGCCATTGTACTTGATGATACTAGGGTACTGTGCAGTTTTCTCAAGATGGGCATCCAAACATCTGTCTAGGTATCATTTTCTAGGCCACTCTTGTGTGGTTTATGGGTCTGTCCATTAGGTCTTTAGAATACAGTAATGATCCCACGTATGTGTTCTTGGCTATAGGCAGAAATATACAGCTGTTTACTTACCCTCCTTCTTCAGAATATTTATGCCCAAAGGCCAAGATGTCTGAAGCCCTTCCACTGCCATCACACACGACCACAGGCACTGGAGGAGTGTCTCTTAGATACTCCAGAACAATGGAAATCACGTTAGGTCCTCCTTCAACAATGAGAGCAACCACTGGAACCCCTTGTCCAATTCCTGTGAGTACAATGCAAGACAAAAGATTTACCACTCACACACAAAAAGCATAACTTTTCTGAAAAGGTTATTGTTATGATGTATAAAATCTACAAATTATTCTCTATATTTTTATTAAATTTTGCTCAATCCCAATGAATTCAGATGTAGGACACTTGTATAGGCATTATAATAAAAAGGCATATCCTCTTCCCTTACACCTCACTTTTATAACAGTTGTTCACAGCATAGTGCTAAATTGGTTTTACAGCCTGGGAAAGGAAGACTTGCCGATACCTCAGTATATTGATTATTTTATGGATGGACATCTGAGACAACAATTTGGTTTTTGGCCTGGGAAAGGAAGACATGCCAATATTTTAAGCAATATCAAAAAAACTGTATCATCTGGGAAAAGATAGATTAAAGAGTTTGAGCAAAATGTATCCATCAAATTGACAGCCAGCCAATCAGGTGCATGTAACAATCATGTGTTGTGAAGTCATGGCATGGAATTTTATAATAAATATGCCTCATTTGAAAGAAATGTCAGAAGAGAAACAACAACAATGGAAGAGTGATGTCAGAAAAGAAAACAGACATGTGTGACCAGTTTTTATCCGATTGTCAGTTAATGGCATTTTCAAACGCCGCACTGGGACATTCATCCTTGACATCACTGATTCCTTTCAGTAAGATTTTTAAAGACTATTTATCCAGACTTTACTATCAGTTTTATTTTCAGTTACTTATTATTGTTCTTTAATAAATAGTAACTTGTTTTCATCTGTCTATGCTTTGTCTTAATGTCTAGAGTGACTGAAGTAATAAAGTAAATTTCTTTGAGAATCAGGTCCAGCCAGAGATTTGCCATTACCTCTGTGCTGCAAGGTTTATTAAGGCTGCAGGTAAGAGCTCTACCCAAAAGTAGGGAACAGTACATAAATTAAGGCATTCTTGGCTGATAAATGGCCTATAGTCAAGGATGCTGAGCCTTTGCATGTTTGAATATTTTCTTGGAGACCAAAATTAATATTTAGGTCTGAGATATATTTAAAACATCATATGTTGTTTGTGCCGATAATAAGTAAGTCTCATGAAGTGCTAAGAAAGTGAGAAGTTGTGTCATTCATAAGGCACTTGTGTGGTTTTAAGTGCTAGTGATTAACCAACTGTGTGTTTGTCATTCATAGGGCACTGTTGTATTTAGGGTCGGAGTGTATGCATATATCTATGTATGTATGTGTTATTATAATAATAACAGTTATTATATTACATATTTTTAAATCCAGTTTTCTCCATCTGAAGGCAGTGTTAAGAATTTCTGGAGTTGTCATACTGCTATATTTAGAGGAGATCAAGCACAGATGCTGGTATATTCCATCTTAAATATTCAATGGAGACACAACGAGGAGACTGCAGACAACAAGGTGGGCTCTTCCTGGAATTTTAACAATGTGAGTAGCCTGTTTAATTGTGTCCATTTATTTGATTGTAGATTACACAAGAATGAGAGAGTAGATTTCACCATGTATCCCCAATAACATTATAAAAGCTCAGTTTCAATTATAAATGAAGTAAACGATTTACCCTTGGAGAACTCAGTTCATAAATTCTGTTGATATTCACAGTAAACCTCAGAGCAGTGGCACTCAAGACAGCTTTAATTTCTGTCTCTGCCTCTTTATCTCTCTTTTTGTTCTTTTCTCAATCAGTGGCCAAATGGAACACAAGAGGGTTAAGAAAGGCTTCATACAACTGGTTAAGTTGTAAAAGGGGCATAGCTATACATTAGACCCTCACGAAGCTGCAGTTCAGGGTTTGAGGACTCACTCGTTCACAGATTTTTCCTTAGTACCTAACTATTAATTGTTAGCGGAAAGCGCAAATATCCTCCACAATTTTTTATGTTTTTTTTTGTGGCAATACTGTGCTGTAAAGAGAACAGGAAGCAATCGCTGAGGGAAATGCGGTTTGGGATGGTGAAAGTAGCCAATCTGAGAGTGTTATTCATTTCTCCTTGCTGCTGATTGACTGCTGCCCTGTGATGCATCTCCAGGTGAGTGTCCTTGTCTTTTCCATTTTGTTATTGTATTCATTTTGTTATTCTTAAATGTACAAGATGTCGCCGAAACGCCCTGCACCTTCTAAGGCTTCTGGCACTGAGCCTAAGTGCCAGAAGAAGTTTAAAACACTCCAGGAGAAGGTTGAACTACTGGATTTGCTCCGGGAACTAAAAAGTTATGCTGCAATAGCGCACCACTATGGCATTAATGAAAGCACTGTACGCTACATAAAGAGGAACGAAGCAGTGATCTGTAATACCGTATCTGTAAGTTTGAAGAACATCCCATTGCACGGTAACATAATCCTTGAGAAAGCACAGAAATAGTACCAGCAGTTCGGTACAGGAGACAATGTAGAAACTTCCCATCACAATGTTCCTGAAACCTATAAAGAAAAGCCAGCACGAAACCCCACCAGAAGAAGACCCGTCCAAAGATACGACTCCTCCTGAAGTGCCTGAAGAAGAGGCGCTTCCCGAGGAGTTTTAAATCCTGTGCATCGTACTGCACAGCTACTTCATCATCATCATCATACATTTTACTGTATTTTATTTAAATGAAATTATGATGTGTTTACTCTACTTATAACAAAGAAAACAACAGCGCATACCAAAGAAAATGTGCTTGCACAGTACGTATGGGGTAACATCGGTATTTTACATTCTAGCACTGCGGGACACATAGCAGTACAGTACTGTACAGTAAATGGGTTTACCTTTAGATTTTGTTTTTAGGTAATGTATTAAGGTAATTTTTTAGGTAATGTATTAATGTATTAAGCTGAGTTTGCAACGATATCAAAGTGCTTTGGGGGCATACTGTATTTAGGGTTTAAACTATAAAAATAGGCATTTAAAAGGCATTTTTTAACCACATCCAAAAGTCATGGTTTTTCACAATTCGTGGGTTCTCTAGGAACATAACCCCCTCAAATTTTGGGGGTATACTGTATTCCTAATTACCAACAGGAATGTAAATGGAGTGTAAAAACTGTGCCTACTTTGAACTTCTTTTAATTGAAATACATATCACTGGTTTTAATTTTTGAGTACCAGTGGTTGTAACAGCTAAACAAAAACTGAAACTAAAATGAAAGGGTTTATTGTCTTGGGTAAAAAAAGAAATGAAGTTGTGGATACATAGCTATTAACCTCAATTTATCAAACAATTATTTTAAATTCTTTTTAAGGAAGAGACTTTCCTTTATTCTCATGTAAGTTCAAATCCACAACATCCTGTCCTGTTACATCATCAACTGATGTGTGTGAAGCTGCAGTGCAACAACAGCATGGTGTCATTAGAAACTGGCACAGTTCTGAAGAAATTTCAATAAGCAGATTTCCTTTGTCACTTGGGACATTTGTCAAGGACTACAATTTCAATACTTCCAAACGGTACATACTGTATTTTTATTTTGACTGAAGTTCATTTAATTAAATACTCACCAGTGCACTTCCTCTCTTAGTTTGTGCAGTCACAATTCTAAGAAGGATAAATATGCTGGAATGATGTAGGAATAAATGTGAGTCATACTATATCCTTCTCAACATTTAAATTTAGGGTAACATTTGAGGATAAGTCATCTAGCAAAGAAAGTTTTAAAAGAGAATTCTGCCTCTGATTTTTCTTGAATACTGGTGTTGGTTTTTCTTTTCTTTCACTATAGAAAACAAATGGGCTACAATTTTATTTGATGTTTAGATATTTCAATCTCAGCTGCTCAATAATATATAAACAAAACTGACCTACCTATTGCACATGTACAGTAGCTTGCTTGTCTATATGGTGCATACAGACACCACACTAAAATCAGCTTTACTTGATGTTTTGAGCATCATAGTACCAGAGTCTAAGCTTAACTTAATAGCAAATCACCAAACTTCCATTTATGTGGAAGTACAAACCATGTTAATCTATTAAATATTATAATACAATAAATGCAGCAAATTAATTTGCTTCAAACTCATTGTGTGTTCATTCTTACTCCATACATTTGTCTAAACCAGGAACCACTGACTTTCTAACCATCTTCCTCAGTTCAGTTTCATATCCAGCTTGATTGTATTTTATTCTGCATCACTATTATGCAACACACATGAACAATTTTAACACTATTACTGTATACAAGCTAAAAGTTTTTATTACAAAAAAATGTTACATTCAAAATTAAATATATTTTAATATATACCATTTCAAGTGAAGTATTTTGTTATAATCATTTTTCTTGCATTGTAATCATTTGTAAAATGAATCTATAAATCTTAGCTTGTGTTGAAAAAATATGTTTTTGAGTGTGAAAGAACTAATTTAAGAAACAGTTCTGAACAATAGTTTCATGTTCAACAAGAAAATTATAAATGCTATTTTTTTCAGTCTACATTCTACCTTATATATATATATGCAGTTATCATATTTCTATAATACTTGTGTTTATCAATAAATTATTCTTTTTCTTAAAACAAATCTGCTTCAGTTACCTTGACACTGTATAAGCCTAAAAGTTGGAGGCCACCTCCTAAAAGAGAGAAAGGTAAGGTAATTAAAGTAAGGGCCTTACCAAATTATTTGATTAATTATCAGTATTGCTAAAACTGATAATTAATTGAGTGAAATCTGACCACGTTTTTCGCATTATTATGATTGTCCCTAGGTGGGCAAGTTAAAATTCAGCTTTCCATTTCCTACAGACGACTACAGTTTTGCAGACTCATTTGTCACTTGCAGTAAACTCTGGACTACTCTGATGTGAATTTCTTTATACAAAATGGGTAGAAGCACAATAAGTTATCAAACGTTGTTTAATTTGTTTCTGTATTCAAAGGATGATTAACTGTATTTAATATAATTGCAATGATAGATTTATGTGATGCTAACCTCAAATCTTTTTTCAGATTTCCTAAATGAATTTTTAGAGTATGACTGTAAAAAAAAAAATAAATCAATGTATATATTTTTTACATTTTTATGGCTGTAAATTTCTCCTAAATTTATTTAGGTTGTACTTTATGTGCTTTTTTACATTATTCATCTGTTAAACAAGCAAGCTTATTCCAGTTCATTTTTATTTGTTTGTTGCCTTCACCTTTTGCTGACCTCATTGCAGATGCTACAGATGAGCCATCTGGGAGTAAGAAATGCAGAAGCCGTTCACTACTCTCTGTCTTCTCGTTTTCTCTCCTTTTGGAAAGCAATTAATTAGATTCTTTTTTATTGTAGAAGGAATGTGAGGCAGTAAGGCTACAGTTTGGCTGTCATTTTGAGGTGAGGCAGGAAATCTGCATGCTGTTAAACATTTCCAGATACAGTATATTGAAATAGCTTTTGATTTTCAAAGTTTATTTAACGGAGACTAAATGGAGATTTTAGAAATAGTCATTTACCGTACTGCATCAGTTTTTTGAAACCTTCATATGTTCCATTTTTATTTCTAAACAGGAGCACCATTTGGTTCGTCTTTGCCTTGTGTACCATGTGGCAAGGACAAGTTCTGGACCTAACAATTCTGAATTGGCTTCTGTGGGTTCAAAACCAGATGGGCAGATCTTTTGTGAAATTATTGTCAGCATTTCAGGAAGGACTCGTGTATCTCCACAAATTCTGTGTGTTGATTAGAGTGCTACTGTATACGATAAAAAACTAAATATTTAAATCAGAATTAGCTCACGTGCAAAGCTACAGTGAGTGAACCATGAGGTCTAGTAGGTCAGGTGAGCAAGGCTAGGTGCTAAAGGAACTGTAAACCAGTCAAAGAGACAACCACAAAGTGTGCAATGAAAATTAAATTCTGGAGGCCACTGCACTCTGTATGGGAGAACTGTCCCTGAAATAAATTGATGATTTTATCCATTATATATACTGTGCGTATAGAATAAGTAAAACTACTTTTACTACTCTTAAACCTGTATTTTTTATTGATTTCAACAAAATTGTTCAAAGTGTGTATAAAATTTGAATTGCCCTTCTCCATTCACATTTGCTTGGAAAAAAAAAGTTATTGGCTGTATTTTGGCTGAAAATATGTCCCCACAGACCTAGTAACTGTGTTTTTTGTGTAATGTTGAAATTAGAAAAGCAACCACTTAATGTTAACAGCAGATAAATACAGCTTCTTTCAATAGTGACTCTTGCAAATTGAATTCAGCCAACATCCTTTATAACTAATACAATGAATTTAGAATATATTCATACTTACACACCTCAGGGCTACTCAGTCTGTTTCCAGAGTTTTTCCTGACAGTATTGGGTGCAAAGAGGGAAACAGTTCTGGACAGGGTACCAATGCAGCTCAATGCCAACTCACATACACATAGCATCGTTGCCAGGTCATTTTGGAACCATTAATTAACCTGAACTACCTGCCTTTAGGGATTTGATAAACACCCATGAAGACACAGGGAGAATGTGCAGAATCCACGTGGACAATAATCAGGCATGGAATTCAAACCCATTACACTTGATCTGTGTTTGTAGTGGCACTACATGTTGTGCCATCCATCAAATGTTTAGTTTAATTCATCTTATTCCTTTACAAGACCCTGGTCTGTGGTCAGGCTCAGAGTACTACACAGATTTACAAGTATAAAATGGAAGTAGTAAAATAAAAAAGCAGAATTAAACTTTTAAAGGCAACAGGGTGATGCAGCAGTTAGCGCCAGTGCCTCACAAATCCTGTATCCTGAGGTTTTTATCCCATGCCCGACTAACTTCTATGTGCTGTCTGTAAATGCTTCCATGGGTTTTTCTCTGTTTAATTAGATTTTCTTCCAATGTCCTAAAGACCTCAATTGATGATTCTAAATTGCTGTTGTATTAGGGTGTGTGTGTATTTATGACTGGGCCCTGTGATGAACTGAGACTCTTGCACAGTTGGTTCATGTCTTGGCCCTCATGCTACTGGGATAGGCCTGTGACTGACTGGGTTAGCTCAAGGCTTCAATTTGCCTTTGGGGAGTCTCTTGCACCTAGATCCTTTATACTGTAACCAAGAAGAGCTGGGAAAATGAGGAAACATACATATAGCAAGAGGTAGGTGCAAAAAAGTGCTCAGTGCTTTTATTAAAAACAATTTCAAAAACAAACAGTGTTCAGATAAATAGTGCAGTGTTCCAACTCCAATAATAAATAAATAACCCTTACAGCAAGTGATGGTGAAGGTTAAAACAAGTACAATAAAAAATCCTTTAAGAGCCAGGTACAATTTCCCAGGTAGGAAGCTGTCCTTTAAAAATCCTGGTGCATCGCTTTGAAACTGACGTCTCCTCTGCTTGCACCGCACAGGACCTCTCACAGAGGAGATATCCTGCTGAGAGGCACAGCCCACCATCTTTTACAGTTCTGGTCCCTGCTATCCCATGGCTCCCAGCTTATTCTTAGGCTTGGGTCCCCATTGCTAGACCCTTAGCAACCATGGGGGCATCCCACTAAGCTTCCCCAATTCACGCTGACTTCCTGGACTTACATGGTGAGTAACGCCGATGGATTACTCCAGCTCCCTGATCACTCAGCTGGAGTTGCCTATTCCAGCCCCTGAGTGTTGGCCTCACACTCCTCTGAAGGACTTTCCTTCTGGCTGTCTGCCTTTTCTCCGTTCTTTAAACTCCCTTCTTTCTGTTTCTCATGATCTTTTGTTTTCTCCCTCTGCAAGCTTGTCTTATTTCACCAGTCTAACTGGGCAAAGGTGCAATGAGCCGCTTCCTTTGTGGCACTATTGAGGCTCCTGACTGAACTGTCAGACAATCAGCCAGCATCTCAATTAACCATGGAGTAAAATGCACTCATGCTCATCAGCACCCGATTGGAGCCGGCACTTTTTGGGGCGTGATTATTTCTTTAAAGTTTGCCACAAACCATCTATCACAAGGCCCTGTTCTCCAATGACTCTGAAATGGACTAAGTGAGTTTGAAAACATGTTATGTCTCATACAAGAGCACATACAGTGGATTCATAAAATATTTAAATCCCTCCACTTTTTCACATTTTGTGATGTTACACCCTTGTGATAAAATTATTTAAATCAATTATTTTCACCACATTAAGCAACACTCAATACCCAGAAATGACAAAACAAAAACGACATGTTTGAAATTTTTGCAAATGTATTAAAAGCTGAACTATCACATCAACACAAGTGTTCAGACCCTTGGTATAACACTTGAAACCTGCCTCAGGTGCATTCCATTCTATGATCACCGTTGAGATGTTTCTACACCTTGTTTAGAGTCCACCTGTGGTCAATTCCTTTTATTGGACATGAATAGAAAAGGCACACACCTCTATTTAGAAGTGTCCCACAGCTCACAGCATGTACCCGAGTAAAAACCAGGCCATGAGGTTAAAGGACTTGATTGCAGAGCTTAGACACAGAATTGTGGCAAGGCTCAGATCTACAGTTACCAAAGACTAGAAAAAATTGCTGAGGCATTGAAGGTTCAGAAAGAGCCCAGTAGCCACCATAATTCCTAGACTGGAAGAAGCCTGGAACATCCATGACTTTTCGTAGAGCTATCTGCTTGGTCAAACTGAGCAATCATGGGAAAAGGGCCATGGTAACCCAATGGTTAATGATTGAGCTCCAGAGACCCTGTGGAGAAATGAGAAACTTCCAGAAGGTCAACCATCACTGCAACACTACACCAATCTGGGCTTTATGACAGAGTGGCCTGACAGATGCCTGTCTCCAGTACAAGACATATGGAAGACTTGGAGCTTACAAAAAGGCACCTAAAGGACTCTTAGACTGTGAGAAACATGATTCTCTTGTCTGATGAAACCAAGAATGGCCTCAATTCTAAGTGTCATGTCTGAAGAAAACAAGGCACCACTCATCACCTGTGCAATACCATTCAGACAGTGAAGTATGGTTATGACAGCATCAATGAAAGTGACTGAGTGACTAGACTGGGTTGAGGAAAAACTGAAAGGAGCAAAGTACAAAGTGTGGCATATGGCTACTATATGCCCTTGCCCGACTGGGATGCTACCACGTTGGAAGGACTGGGGGAGGGAACATATCCAGAGCAGCACCTTCCCCGGAGCGCTTGGTGGCAGCCTCCATAGGTCTCCATGGGTTGCAGAGGTATCTCAAACTCCCACAGAGCTCCATGGAAATCGTAATTGGATACAGCCCAGTTGGGATCCATGGGCGTCGCCAGGGGGTGCTGTCACTACTACTGAGCCCTGGATTGCAGCTCTTCCTCGACACCCGGAAGTGCCTCAATACTTCCAGGTGCCTTATATAAGCAGCCAGCAGACACTACTCCGGGAGCCAGAATCGGAAGGTAGTGGATGAAGCTTATGTGGAGGAGTGAAGGAGAAAAAAGAGAAAGAGAGAGGAAGAAAAGTATTGTGTTGTGCTTAGTGAACTGTGTTGTACCGGTGGGAAACGGGTGAAGGCATCTCCCACGAGGGAAGAAGAAAAAATAAAAGAGTGTGCTTGCACTTGTGCCTCCTGCATTGGGTTAGGGCGGCTGTGTGTGCCCTTAGGCTTCAGAAAAGATATCCTTAATGAAAAGCTGCCGGACCTCGGACTGGGCTAAAGGTTCATCTCCCAACAGGATAATGTCCCTAAGAACAAACCAAAAATAACACAGTGTATATCCCAGTCATAGTCAGGACTTGAATCAACCAAAAATCTCTGAAGACCTGATAAAAGCTGTCTCCAATGGTTTCCATCCAACCTAACAGAGCTTGAAAGGGGCATAAAATCCCCAAATTCAGGTGCATAACCTGTCACATCATACCTAAGACGGCTAACTAACCACTTAGTTAGGGGTCTGAATATTTATGTCAATGTGATATTTAGATTTTTATTTTTAATAAATTTTCAAAATCTTATTTTTGTTTTGTCATTTTGGGATAATGAGTATAGCTTAATTTGGAAAAAAATGAATTTAAATTATTTTAGCACAAGGTTGCAACATAACAAATTGTGAAAAAGTGAAGGGGTCTAAATATTTTCTAAAATCACACTCTACTGTACCTACATACATCAATTCATAGAGTGAATGCATATTCATATACTCCAAGAGCACCTTCTGTCTGACAGAAATTGGCACTAAATTAAAAAGTGCAACAGGAATCAGTGTGGAGATGCTCAGAGACCCACTCAAGGAAGAGAGGCAGCATACAGGAGAATGGAGCAAATGTTTGGCAGAAAACTGTGGAATGTACTGAGTAAGATTAAGAACCATGTAGAGTTAAAAATGGTCAGCATTTGCATGACAATAAATATCCCACTTTGATTAAAATGTGTACTTCTTGTGTTTTGGTACCTCCACACACCAACATGCATATTTGTAATGCCATATTGCTTATTAAATGAAATGTGTATGTCTGAATTAAAAACATGTTTTAAATTAACCTAGAACCTTCAAAAAAAGTAACTTATATTTATATCATAAAATCTATCATGATAGGCAAGAGAAAAAGTTCTGTTCACCCCGGCAGTTGCTGCTTAGAATTGGTGGGTGTCAAATAGAATGTGTGTCTTCTAATCACAAGACTGCCATCTGTTTCCAACCTACACAAAAGATGAAATGGCACTGTCCTTTTTACTGCAAATTAGATGGCAGTGTATACATTTATAGCACGTTTCCAGGAAATTGTGGGAAGAACAGTTTATTTTCTTACATTACAGGAGAACATTTAGCACTATTTTACTGTGTGACCCATCTCAGCAACTCCAAATTGTGTTGAGAATCATTAGAACAGATAAGCTTTTCTGGCTCTGCTGGCCATTTGAAGATGATCCTAAATTGATTTTATTTCTATTATTTTGAAAAATCCACGTTCAGATACTTTGGCTAATGTGTATTGTATAACTAATGTCTTTCATAGTAAATCTTGTATTATAATATATTGTTACTGGTTTCTTGAAAATATATTATGTGTTGAGTGGGCCTTCTGTGTTACCTTAAGGTGGGGCCTGCTATAAATTTCTCAAACAAGAAAGACAGAAAAAAGATAATAAATCTTGCCTAGTACTATCCTTAAATTTATTGAATTAATTTATTGAACAAAGTTAACAAAATATAACTTAAAGTAATCAATAAATTAAACAAATGAAGGAAAGAAACACTATAATTAAAGAACAATTAAGCTGAAAAATAAACATAAACACTACTAAGAAACTAAAACAACAAGAAAAATGAAAGAACTGAAATTAATAAACCACAATCACAAATCTTGAAAGCTATACCAAAAAAAAAAAGAAATACCAAAGCTATAAGTCAGGAGTCTTCAACGCCCCCATCTTGTAGCACTATTGTGGCTGCAGGTTTTCATTCTAACTCTACTTAATTAGTGACCTGTTTTTTCTGCTGATTAGCTTCTTTTCCCTCCATTTTAACTGAATTGCTTAATTTTTTCCTTAAACAACAACCAGACAGAAATGAGATGTAAAGTGAGCCAACAGAGGACCAGCCACGGTATGTTTAAGCCTCAAACTCCAATCAATTCCATTCCAACAAGTTTCTTAATTAGAAGCTGATTCTTGTTGTTAATTAATCTTATTATTTTACTAGCAGAATACCCGCGCTTCGCAGCGGAGAAGTAGTGTGTTAAAGAAGTTATGAAAAAGAAAAGCAAACATTTTAAAAATAACGTAAGATGATTGTTAATGTAATTGTTTTGTCATTGATATGAGTGTTGTTGTCATATCTATCTATTTATATTATATATATAGCAAAATACCTGCGATTGGCAGCGGAGAAGTAAAAAGAAAAGAAAACATTTTAATAATAACGTAACATGATTGACAATGTAATTGTTTTGTCATTGTCATGAGTGTTGCTGGCATATATATATATATATATATATACACACACACAGACACATATATAAACATATATATACATATAAACATATATACAGTATATATACACACTAGCAGAATACCAGCCAGGAGAAGTAGTGTGTTAAAGAAGCAATGAAAAGAAAAGGAAACATTTTGAAAATAACGTAACATGATTGTCAATGTTATTGTTTTGTCACTGTTGTGAGTGATGAGTGTTGTTGTCATATATATATATATAAATATAAATATAAATATATATATATATATATTTACACACACACACAAACATATATATACATATCTATACATATACACACACATATATACACACAAATACATATATATATACATACATACACACACACATATATAAACATATACATACATATCTACATATATACACACACAGCTATTTCGTATCAGTGCAATACGCTGTTTGTTAAAACGGATGACACCCGCTCTTACGTGCAAGTCTGCGTGGATATTATGAACTATCGTATTTGTTCAAGTTCTATTTAAATTTTAAATAGAAGGAATTTTTATTTAGTCGACAGAAATATCTTTGGTAGGAATGGTAAAAACAGACAGGAATATTATTCCTGAATAAATCAACTCAAACCTTAAACAACTTATAATATTTTGCTCTCCATAAAAATATATCCTGTCTAAATTATACAAGTTAGAAATAAAGTAAACATTAAAAGAACAAACATTCAAATTTCTTTACTCTTATGTAATTTTATATTTTATAAAAATAAACTTAGATTTTAAATATCCCAAAAGATTTTGCTCTCCATAAAAATATATCCTGTCAAAATTATACAAATTCAAATATGAACATGCTGCATAACAAAACCTAGAAATATAAATAAAATGTGTTCCTTTCAGCAATAACAAATCAAATCATTCAGTTGTCTTTGCTCATATGTCATTTTAGAGCTGGACGCCTGGCAACAGGTTCGTTTCTGTTTGGTGTGAGGTTCTGTGTTGTGGAGATTCTCAGGATGGATTGCAGGTGCTCATCAGTGAGGCAACTCCTGTGTGCTGTTTTGTTAGTCTTTATCACTGAGAAGAGCTTCTCACACAGATATGTGCTACCAAACATGCACAAGGTTCGAGCCGCATGTAGACGGACTTTTTTTGTTCTTCAAAGTCACCAAAGCGCCGTGCAAACTCAGTGCGCTCAGTTTATCAGCAAAGTGCGTATTTGGGAACACCGTAGTGACGACTTGGTTTAACATTACTTGGCAATAGGGAAAGTGGGGCAGGTAGTTGTGTCTCCCATAAAAGCAGCCTCAATTGAAATCACTTTGTGATTGTGCACGGGTAAAAACATCCGCTGAAGTGTCAGATTCTTATTTAATTCTTCTGCTTTCTGTATCTTCTGCATTGCATTCAGGTCTTTCAGGTTACCCTGATGTTTTGTTTTATAGTGCCGTCTTAGATTAAATTCTGTAATTACAGCCACATTAGCTCCACAAATGAGACACACGGGTTCAGTAAACATATACTCAGCCTCCCATCGGTTTTAAAGGCTCTATTTTCAGAATCAACTTTTCTCTTCAGCATCGTGTGAGCTAGCTTCGCAATAACTTGCAGCATCTTAAGGTAGACTTGATTAACGCGGTAACTGTTCGGCAAGGCAGCTGAAGCGCTGCATTATGGGATCTGTAGTTTATTGTGTTACCAGCGCTTCATATACCGGGCTTTAATAACAATAATACAGTATATAAAATGATCTCGGGCGGATATAATTACGCCGGGCGGATGTGGCCCGCGCCCTTGAGTTTGACACATATGGACTAAATAGAACTTGAAAAGATATATTTTTCAAATGTGATCGCAATTCAGATAGAGTTGGCGCACTACAGCCTGCATGCCTCAATAAGTCATCCTCCCCTTGCCCTTACTTTTTTACCGTTCATCTAATGAATACACTGAGTATGGCTTTACCAAAACAATCACTGATGGCGAATAAAGTATCCATTATTCGAGTATGTAGATCGGGTTATATATATATACATATATATACCCGCGTATCAGCGAGAAGTAGTGTGTTAAAAAGCTAGAAAAGAAAAGGGAACATTTTAAAAATAACGTAACATGACTGTCAATATACAGTATTTGTTTTGTGAGTGTTACTGAGTGTTGCTGTCATCAAGGATTTGATTATCATTATTTCTTTCAATCAGGTTCGTATTTGTAGGATGTGTTGTGTTCAAGTTACATTCCGTGTTTGTCAATCGTTGTAAAGATGACAGGTTTCATTCATCGATTCGTTTCTTACTGCATCAATAAACAGCTCGTCTTCTTCTTTATCTGAGACCTGACACACTGCATGCACGGGTTTTTTACACTGTCTTCCTTTAGCGGGACATTGACTTTTCCAACGTGTGCTTTGTTTCCGCAGTAGTTGGATTTATGAATATGCTTGTATATATGAGGCGCTTCATATTTTTGCTGCCTTTTCAATTGTGTAATTCGGTTTTGTTCAGCTCTTTGGAACTGTTGCCTTTTATCTGTGCACTGCGTCAGTTCACGTGAGCCACTCGGTGTACATGCATCGAAGGTTCCCAGCTGTGCTGGTGCCATCTGGTGCTATGTCCATGGCTGTATTTAATGTTACCTTAGTCCTGGCACTTAAAACTTTCTCTCGCAGTTTCGCTGAGTTTGTGTCAAACACCACCCTGACCATCTCATCTTCCTCTCCATAAGCACAGTCCTTCACCCGTGAATATTTAGTGGCAGTTTGCTATTGGATTGCCGCTGACGGACGGCCTTATATGGGCAGGCACTAAATTACAAACGCCAGCGCAGCCTGTCTATGAACTTAATTTAAAGTGTAGGTTTACATCGTGCTTTGTTTCCGAAGTAGCAGAACTCATGAATATGGTTGTATATGTCACTCGCTCGCTTCTTATTGTTTCGCTGTCTTCTCAATTATATAATGCATGTTTTCTTCAGCGCTTTTTGAGGTCTTCCTGGTTTTCTATGTACTGCGTGATTACGTGGGAGGCGTGATGATGTCACACGAAACTCCGCCCCCACGGCGTTGAAGCTCATCTCCATTACAGTAAATGGAGAAAACTGCTTCCAGTTATGACCATTACGCGTAGAATTTCGATATAAAACCTGCCCAACTTTTGTAAGGAAGCTGTAAGGAATGAACCTGCCAAATTTCAGCCTTCCACCCACACGGGAAGTTGGAGAATTAGTGATGAGTCAGTGAGTGAGTGAGTGAGTGAGGGCTTTGCCTTTTATTAGTATAGATTCCATGGTACTTTCATTCTGCCATAGCAGAAAGTTTCAAAACAGTTGATTTTCTTTTCTAAGAGTACCATCAAAATGTTTTGCTGACTTGAGCAACAGAACCGAAGTTGGAGTCCCCTTTTATAGGTTTAATCTGAAGAACTCAAAAACCTAAATGATCTGTAGATTGCAGACCTTAAACAAAGGATAAGTAGAAAGCAGAAGAATACATTCACATGCAACCTAATGCCACAAAAAACTGTCTGTGGCACAAGGTGTCTTAAATAGCCCTTATGTAACCACAGCCCCAATGACCATCGAACCTGATAGCTGTAAGTTAATTAAAGCCGCCACCCCTACCAACAAAGAACTCAATAAAGATCAAAGAACCTGGAGAAAAAAAAATATAAATAAAAAAGGCAAGGGAGCCTTTGGACGATGATAAATGCAAAGAAAAACTTAACCAGAAACGAGACACAGCAGCAGTGTATTGTTAGTATAAAGGGCAAGCAAAGGGGTCCGAAAATTCCAAGCTGACCTAAAGAATGTATTCTAAAGGTTTTATTTTGTGAATCCACTCTTGGACACCCAGAAAGTGCACAATGCTGTATTTTATACCTTTGCAGTAATGACGTCATAAGCTACACACTCCCAGTCATCGGAATACAGCAATCATCAACAAATTGATCCAAAAATGGTGGCACCCATAAGGAAAACAAGATGTTGCTGTTTTTATAAAACACATGAAATAAAATTCATACTAATTTAATGAATACATTCCTTGACCTTCAAAACCCTTTAAACTATACTCAAATGATTTTAGGAAGTCATAGAACAATTGGAAAAATAAATTTAAAACAAAAGTCAGATCATGAAAAACTATCCTAACAGTATTATGTAATGAATGTTTTTTGAAAGTCCAGCGAATTATAATACCAGATGTAGAAGAGTGATAATATGGACAACTGTGGGCTTCTTTGCTCTATGGCTGTGTAGACAAAAGTGCTCATTATTCATTCTTCTAGGCTTTAATGGCACAGCAGGACTGTTAAGGCAGCATACATGCAGACATCCAGCAGTGCCTTACCCCACTTACATTCCACACTAAATGACTAAACTAGAGCTTCCTGTATTTCACCTGATAACAAAGGTGTAAATCCATGGCAGTCTTACCAGCTTCATAGGCCCCAGGCAAAGTAGTGCACTGGGGCCCATTTCTTCCAATGACCAGTCCCTCCACACCATCAATAACTAATATCACTACAACTGGAATGAACAATGATCAGTCTGCCTCTGATCATCAGTATGGGCTGTCCGTAACCGATGATCAAGCGAGGAGACGACTGCAACTTTTACATGTAGGACCAAATGGAGTCAGTCCTTGAGTTCTTAAGATCACCTGTTCAGTTTGTCCCTAAGGCTCCGGAAAGTGCTGCCTCTGTGAAAACATTCTGTATTCTAATTTGTTCCAGTTACAAAGAAGGCAGGTGCCTTTTCACCTAATGACTACAGACAAGTTGTTCTTAGGTCCTCCCACCATAAAGATCTTACAGAGGCTGGTCCTGTACTATTTTATTTGAGGACCACCTGGACCCACTGTAGCTTGCCTATTGGACAAAGATTGGAGTCTGCTTCAAAGGCTTATTTCCATCTGGACAATGCTGGCAGCACTGTCAGGATTATGTTTTTTTATTTTTCCAGTGTCTTCAAAATCATCTGACCATCCCTGTTAAGAGGTTCTCTCAGGTATATTCTTGTGGTTGAGTCTCGGATAATGGACCATCTGTCAGGCAGACTGCATTTTGTGAGACTCAAGGACTGTGTCTCTGATGCGGATGTGAGCAACACTGGAGCACCATAAGGAACAGTACTGTCTCCGTTTCAAATATAACACCATGTCATGTCATTTCCAGAAATTTGGATGATTTTATAATAATGCGTCATATTGACAAGGGCAGAGGATGACAAAAACTATACGAGTCAGGTGGAGATGTTTGTTTTGTGGTGCAGAAAGAATTGTCTTCAACGTAACATCAGCCCAAACTAAGACACTGGTTACTGACTTTCATTGCACCAAAGAGCCTCTACGCGTGGCCATTATTTAGGGAGAGGATATAAAGATGGTGAGCTGGTACAAGTACTTAAAGGTGCACACCAATAACAAGTTGGACAGGTCTATGTAAGAAAGGGCATACAAGATACTTTTTTCGTAGGAGACTGTGTTACTTTAATATGGGAGTTATATTCTATAACTCTATTATATCCAGTGTGATTTTCCATGCTGTGGTGTGCTGGGCTGCACTAGTAACATTACTTCAAGAGAGGCCCACTGAATCAAGCTAACTAAAAAGGCCGGCTCAGTTATGGGACAGTTATGGTTATATTGACTCTCTAGAAGTATTAGTGATGGAATTTTAACAGAACTGAGCGCCATTATGAAGAACGCTACACATCCTCTATCTGTGACACACTAACACTGAATACTTTCAGCCAATGAATTATTCAACAGAACTGTGTCAAGAAACACCACTGGGACTCTTTTATACAAACAGAAATACACCTGCATAATGCCTCACTGCCTCACTATCACTCACTGTGATAGCCTGGACCGAGCTTTTCTATCTTTTTATTCATTGGGGTGTGTATTTGAGAGTGGGTTTGTTGTTTGTCATAATATTTTATATAATTTATTGATTCGTCTTCTGTAAAAAGCTTTCCACATTGCTACATGAAATGGTCCAATAGTTTGCACCATGGCAGTAAAATATTAGTTTCTATAAGCAGGTAGCAGAGGAGGAAGGAAGGAAATAAGATCATATTCTGACATAGGTGCGAAACTTGAGAAAACGTCAGAAAGAAGTCGTTTGTCTGTGCCTGCAATAGGAAGAATTGCAGAACTGCTCCTTACTTTATGTTGGATTTATTTACCTTCTTCTTTTATCTCAAAGTATGCGAACCGCATACATAACTAAAAAAGAAATCAAGGAATAGTGTATATATGATGCATACATTTGACCGTTTGGGTATCTTAATGTTTTGTGTATTTAAATAATTCAGTCCTATGTGTACATATAGAAATATAGTATGAAATTATGGACTAGGAAATAAAGTGCTTCCTTGCTCTTATTCATTTTAATATACTTTTATTTATAATAAAAAAACACATTAAATAGTCTTCCCATTAGATTTCCTCTGGGATTTCACATCATCTGCTTGTTAAAATCACAGGGAGTTCACAAAACAGAAGCCCGTTTACCTGAGTATTATCTTTAAAAACAAATGGAATCTGTTTTGAAGTGATTGTGTATCACATGTGGACTTCTTCATAAACTTGTGCTGGAAAATAATAATTCACTTTAAATCTTCATCCCTCAAGGAATTAAGAGCTCTGTCCATTGAACTCTAAAAAAGAGGTACAGTTTCACTACTCTTTTTATCTTGATAAAAATGCGGTTACAATTATAGCCTGAAGCAGAGACGGTTTTGAGCAGTGATAAAAAGGTTATGTCCAATAGAGCCACAAAGGAATTAAAGTTTAGTGTCGTGCTTTGAATACCACAAGACATCTATGTTTAACTGTTTTTATAGCCCAGTGTAGGGAATGGCTAATTCAACTGTGCTCAACAATCCTGAGTAGAAATAAGTTTGGGTTTTGACAAGGCATTCATAGATAGACTTAATCCTGCCTTCTGCTCAGTGCTGCCAGGATGTGCTAAAGCTCCTTCTGACATCAAATTGCAGATCTGAGAATTTTATGCTGAGAAAGATAATCTGAGAAAACAAGTCATAAACCAAGCCAACTGTAAGTAATATTGTGGTTTTTACCACAGCGATGTTCACTAACTCAGCAATGCCTGCTCTTTTTCTGATGGATTAATGCAGCCAGTCTAATCACTGAAAGTAATGGCCACACAGCTCTCCAAGTGGGTAACCTACTTTGACATCCTGCCTACTTTTGTTCTTTATTTTGCCTTATACACTTTCTTGTATTAGGAATTTGTTAGTTTTCGCATACCCCTTGGGGTCAGAGCACAGGGTCAGCCATTATACAGTGCCCCTGGAGCAATTACAAGGGCTTGTCTTGCTCAAGGGCCCAGCAGAGTAGAATCTCTTTTAGCAGTGACGGGGATTTGAACCGGCAACCTTCTAGATACCAGCACGGATCCTTAGACTCAGAGCCACCACTCCACCCATTCTGTTTCAATAGAGCTTTGAAAGCCTGGCTGCTGATTTGTTAAGATTAAAAATAGTCATCTTTATTGTACTTGCTTATGCCTTGAATAAAAAGGAAAAGCAACTGGAGATGCTGACAGTGCTGATCTGAGTATTTCTCAGTGAAAGCACCTCAATGTATTTGAAGTCTTCTTCAACCTTGTACACATACTTTCTACAACTGTCTTTTGGGTCACCTTTACATCCTATCATTGTAATGCAAATTGAAGATCCACTTCATCGTAGTGCATTCAAAAACTGGCCCTCTCATGTTTTATATGTGAATCCTATTATTTTCCATCAATTCTATCTTTCCACATCAGATGTGCTCATCAGTTGGCTTTTCTTAAGTAAGCCCTTTCCAGGGTCAGCCAGTAGAGATAAACTAATAGAGCTCAGCCCCGCTCCACTTGAGGAGAACAATAAAGTAGGAGGTGGTCAACAATCTGACTCAGTGGCCTCTTTTGCTAAGAGAAATTAAATGTTTAAAATAATTCTGTGGCTTGCTCTGTTTTCTTCTCTTGCTGGGGGAGCAGAACAGCTTTTTGAACCCTTTGGTCCTAAGGGAACCTCTGGGGCAGAAGTAAATTATTTTTCTGGTAGCCCTGCTATCCTAGATGTTGAACCAAATCTAAAGAAACAAAAACAGCACCATGGTAAATAAAACATCCATAAATACACCTCCTTAGAGTGAAGATTACAAATGGCACTAAAACTTTTAAAGTAATACATTTTATTCCTTAGACACAGAAAAAAAAAAAAAAAGTAAGTTAATTAATGGATATCACTGAAGGCATGTTGCTCTTGATATGGAATATGAGTCAGAATGTCTGAGATGAATTGGAAGCATTAGGAAAGAATTATATAAAATGGAGTCCTTGTCTTAGATACAGGAAGCAGGGGATGCCATTACAACTGAGACCTGATTTAACTGAAAATTAGAACGAGAATAAAAGGCATTTGGGATATTAAAATATATTAAAATATTAATTTAACCCTTACAGGGCGAATGTTACTGTGTAAGAAACAATTACAACTGATTTTCAGTTCCACATTTTTTAATTGTCATTTCTGTAGAAAGATTCTTTAAAGTAACAAACGTATTTCATCCTTCATTTTTGTCAGTCTTTATATATTTACTTTGTGTGTATATATACACTACCAGTCAAAAGTTTTAGAACTCCTCAGTTCTTTCAGTTTTTATGCAAATGGACAAAGTTTAATGTCTTAATGTTTCATGAAATCAAAGCATAGAAGTAAAACAATGGCAAATAAAAAAATAAGTGAAGGAATCATTAAGTGTGCAAAATGTTATTCAAATTTTTGATTCATGGCGATATAAAAGCCTAACTGTGGGAACTCTTAGGATTCAGAATTGCAGTCACTCGGTGCAAGTCACCAACTCTGCTTCAGGCAAGAGAACCCCAGACCACCATACCTCTTCCCTCATGTTTGACAGTGTCACACACTGAGGAACCATCCTTTCATTAACTCATTGGCATACAGACACCCTGCATGATGAACAAAAAAGTTTTCAAATTTTGATTTATCAGTCCATAAGACTTTCCTCCAGTCTGCAGTAGTCCACAGCTGGTATGTTAGGACCCGATTTTGTCCTTTAAGGAATGGCTTTCTTACTACCACTCACCCTGTCAAACCTGCAGCACAAAGTCTCCTCTTAACAGTAGAAACTGAGACTTGCTTTTTTTTCAACCACTCTTAAGCTGTACTTGAAGCTGTTGTGCTGTGAGGCGCCTATCACGTGTGTTCTGATTGGGTGGTGACTTTGGGTCTGATAGATATCTTCCTATCAGAGTGTCTTCCAGTTTCCAATTGTCTTTGGATTGTGTAGGACACCACTGTACTCATTGACACTTCCAATTGCTCTAAATAAAAAGCGTACACTTCTAAGGGTAATAACAATCTGTCTCATTTCCTTTGGTAATTGCCATTTTCTTGTCATTATTTCAGGAATATTGTCCAAGTAGTACTTCAGAGGGTATAGTAACACACTCTGTTCCAACTCTGCTTTAAGCCAGATCTGTGCAAATTGCTTCAACGTGCAAGGTTTAAATTACTTTAATTGCTGCATAACATCTGTAGGTTGTAACCTATTAGTTATTCCCTGAAGTAGGCCCATTTATAACATTCTGAAATTTAAATTTAGACCTCTGACAGTTTACTGCTTACCTTTTTATCATTTTAGGCCATTTATTACATTTCAGCTGATTAAATTTGAAGAAAAACCAACATGTTCTAAAACTTTTGACTGGTAGTACTCTAAGTATATATATGTGTGTACAGTTATAGACGTGAGCCTGGGGATAATGGTTTGTGTTATTTCAGAGGGAAGCAAAAGAATGATGCTCCAAAATCGACATGGTTTCCATTTCTTCTAAAGTGGAAGAGGAGCAGCCAGAAGATGAGTGATGTCACTTTCAGTATGATGGGTGCAATTCCCAGTTATTCTACCACCAGAAGTGAATGGAACCACTTTGGAAGAGGATGGAGTTTCACCAGCACAGTACCTTACATCAATAAATCTGTGTGCAAAAAAACTCAACAAAATGATGAACATCATTAAGATTAACTATTTTAAAGAGCCCTTAGTCTTTATTTTTTTCCAATACAGTGGAACCTCGGTTTACGAGTAACTTGGTTTACGAGTGTTTTGCAAGACGAGCAAAATTTTTTAATAAATTTTGACTTGATAAACGAGCGATGTCTTGCAATACGAGCAGTATGAATATACTCTTTGTCTGCTGAGCGTCATGTGATCACAACTGAGCTGATGGTTCTTCTCGCTCACGCGCACGCGTCTCTCTCTCTCTCTCCTTATCTCTCTTGCTTCGCACAGCGTGTCTCTCTCTCTCTCTCTCTCTTCTTATAGCTCGCTCCCGCGCGTCTCTCTCTCTCCTTATCTCGTTCGCTCGCTCTCTCCTCTCTCTCTCCTTATCTGTCTTGCTCGCGCGCAGCGCGTCTCTCTCTTCTCTTGAGGGCAATTGTCTCCTATTCTCCGTCTGAGTCTGTGTGCCTCACTCATATAGTCAACATCCGTACGAGCGTATACTGTTTACTACAGCATTGTGACTGTGTGTGTGTGTGTGTGTGCGCGCACACGTGTGTGCTGTGAAGTGCGAGTCCCCATCTTGCGCCCCAAATCACGAAGCTGAGTCTCAGTACTTTAACAACACCAGTCGCCTTCAGCTTGAAACAGCAAAAGCGCTGTTATTTATTGTAGCGGGATCTTTATAATGTTCCTTATATCACCAATTGACGGCTGGCGCTTATAGCATGTCTGTGATCTTTTTGGATGCGCTTATACGGCAAACTGCTACAGCGCTGGGAGACTACGATTGCTTTGGGACCCTCTTCCATGTGTCGTCCCGTTGGGTGGAATCCCACATGAGTTTAGAAACTCACTCACACCAGCCATGATTCTTTTTAAAGGTAAAGTGCAGGTTAATTTGTTTTATGTATTTTTACTTTATATTTTGTATTAATTATTTTTATATGAATAGTTTTGGATTGTGGAACGAATCATCTGAGTTTCCATTATTTCTTATGGGGAAATTCGCTTTGATATACGAGTGCTTTGGATTGCGAGCACGTTTCCGGAATGAATTATGCTCGCAAACCAAGGTTCCACTGTATATATATATATAATTGCAAACTTTTCTGAAAACATGTTTTCACTTTGTCATTGTGTGTTATTGAGTTTAGATATGTGGACAAAAATGGTATAAATCTGCAGCAGAATAAACAGAAATAAACAGAATAAAGTGTGTAGGAAGCTAATGGAAGGACCGGGGGAGAAATAAGCACAGGGCATTATCTCCCCCCCCCAGAGTGCTAGATGGTAGTCGTCCCTGGGTTGCAGTGGCGCCTCGGATTCCTACAAAGCTTCATGGGAGTTGGAGTTTTGCACAGCTCTTTTGGGTTCCGTGGGTACCACCAGGGGGTGCTACAGGTACTGCAGAGTCCTACTATTCTGGTCTTCCGCCTCACTTGCAAGTGCTTCTAGCCCCTGCTAATGGGCCACCGAAAGTACTCCCGGGTTCAGCACAAAAGAGGCCCACTGCCTACATTCAGGGACCCAGAGTTGGGAGTAAGAGGATGAAGCTTGCTGGAGGAGCAGTGTTGGTGGACGAAGAGAGAAGAAACAAAATGTTATGTGCGGTTTCATTGACTGTAATGGTGTTTTATGCTGTGCTGTGCAGGTGGGAAATGAAAGTGAAGCGTAATCCCACACCTAAAGTAAACATGTGTTGTGTTGGACTTGTGCTAGTTTCTGTATGTGCCAGGTGTTGGGGAGCTGAAGTGCCCTGGTGGTCACAATATATACATATATATATATATATATATATATATAGTTGAGTCACTAATAAGGGTATTGAAAGGAAAGTTAAAAGGTTAAAATGAAAGCTTTGAAAAAGAGTAATCAGGAGATGAAAGGGCAAAATGAGAGAATGATCAAAACAAAATAAATATCAAAGGATCAGTAATCAAACTAAATTACCAAATAATTCTTATTAGCTATTCTTTACCTTTAACCTTTTTTTTTTTCATTTCTAGTGATCAGCTTTCTTTACAAGACATCTGGTGTCGTGTCCTCAGGAGAGGGCATATCTCAGTTAATCTTATACTGTATAAGGCTGTCTGAACATCCCTGGTTCTCCAGAGTAGCAGAGGCTCAGGGGCTACAGGAATGCTGCTTAGTGTTTTCAAGGAGACTTTATTAGCTTCATTTTCTTGCTTTCTTTATTAACACTTTTGAGAACCGTGTCAACTTTATTGTCACTGATTTATGCAGCTCTAAGATAAAGAGATCTAAAGGGACAGATTCTTAGCTGTCCTCCCACTACAGGCAAAGCTCAGCATGTCTTGATAGTTTTAGCTTACTTGAAGCTTTCACACATTCTGCTCAAATAAAAAAAGCAATAAGTTAAGTGAGGCTATTTTCAGTCACCCCTTGAGTGAATTATACTGAGTCTAAAAATGGTGTTTTAATTATTTGAATTATTGAGATAAAGCCACTGCTTTGTAGAAAGATCCAAGGTTAATGTTATTGTTGCCCTCAAATAAATGGCAGACTGAGATGCCAGGGCCTGTTCCAGTACAACTGGACATGAAAGCAGAATTATTCCTGAACTGGACGCCGTCTCTTTAAGATACGCTCATACTCACTTTCCCATTCAGGGGCAATTTGTTTCACTTTGATGCCTTTAGGATGTGAGAGGTAACTGAAATACACTGAGAAAAACTCAGGCAAGCACACTGCTTGATAGAGGATCGCAGGAATCGTGGGGTAGAAGGGTCCTTTTGTCAGATTGGCTGGCTCAGCGCTGTTTCAGCTATGGAATGGCTAAATGGGGGAGGCAGCTTGATGGATGAGGTCTCCTGGATTCTAAACAAATCCAAATCATATTATGTGATACCATCATGATACCATGATGGCCTGCGCCACCACCACCTACTCAAAGCATCATGATGCTCCAACATTGATGGACTGAAAGCCATAAGTCTACGTGACCATCATCATCAAGTCCTTTCATGAGAACCCTAAATCCAAAGAGGAGTGTTTCATTTATGTTAGGTAGATTGCCCAGAGGGGACTGGGCGGTCTCATGGTCTGGAATCCCTACAAATTTTATTTTTTTTCTCCAGCCGTTTTTCTTTTTGTTTTTTCTGTCCACCCTGGCCATCGGACCTTACTTATTCTATGTTAATTAATGTTAACTTATTTTTATTTTTTACTGTGTCTTCTATTTTTCTATTCTCCATTTTGTAAAGCACTTTGAGCTACATTTTTTTGTATGAAAATGTGCTATATAAATAAATGTTGTTGTTATCTACTGTTAAATTCTGCTCCGTACTTGTAAAATGTTTATTTTTATACTGTATTGAGGATTACTTGTGTTCTGATCTGTGTATTGTATTGTATTGACCCCCTTCTTTTTGACACCCACTGCACGTCCAACCTACCTGGAAAGGGGTCTGTCTTTGAACTGCCTTTCCCAAGGTTTCTTCCATTTTTTTCCTACTATGGTTTTTTTAGGAGTTTTTCCTTGTTTTCTTAGAGAGTCAAGGCTGGGGGGCTGTCAAGAGGCAGGGCCTGTTAAAGCCCATTGTAGCACTTCTTGTGTGATTTTGGGGTATACAAAAATAAATTGCATTGTATTATATTGTATTACAGAGGAGCTGATGTGGTTCTCTGAATTTATAGGATAAGCATGTAAACCTGTATTGGAATTTTGGCATCCATTTTTTAAATCGGCATAAACCTTCTTGAACTGTATGTGAGTCCAAAAGAAGCAGGATTGTGTTTTTTTCTTTTCAGTTTTCCTGACATAAAACATCCACACTTCAGGTGTAGTAATACACAATGTTTCAAACAGGTGAATCATTTATTTTCAATTTTGTACAGTATGTCACTAGAACAGACAAATGGAAATACCAGAAAGTGAATAATTTTATTGTAAGTGAAAGTGCTATTGAAAAACACACTAGAGAAGGGGTTTCCAAATTCAGTCCTGGAGTACCATTGTGCCTGGGGGTTTTCATTCCAGCCATGGTTCATTCTTACATCTAAATTACCTGATTGTTTAAATAGTCATTTCTTTCTCTTATTCTTCATTCAGAAATATGTACTTTTATATCTACATATAAACATCCATCTATCAATCCATTATCCAACCCGCTATATCCTGACTACAGGGTCACAGGTGTCTGCTGGAGCCAACCCCAGCCAACACGGGATGCAAGGTAGGAAAGAAATCCCGGGCAGGGCGCCAGCCCACCGCAGACATATAAACATAATTCAGAAATTAGCATTTTTGTCAACTATGTGCTCTAACCCCAATCAACCCTACTCAGGATAAAACGAGATTTTAAAATGGTACGGTGTGGCAATTTCTTTAAAGGTTAACTTCCTTTTACCATATATTTTTTTAAATGTACCTTCTCGTGTGGCATTTACTCCCTTAATTTTATCCGGTTCCTGACAATTAACGATGAGCAGTGTAGACACAGGTGCAACTGTCACTGAATAGAAAGGGGAAGCAGCTACTTCATTATGAAATCCACTTAATAGCTAATTAATAATAAAAGGATTAAAAGATGATAATAATAAGAGCAAAAGAAAGGAAAAGAGCATAATTAATATCAAACACAAAAATGGTTACTACATACCTACATACATACATTTTTTTGCTCTGATTACTGCTTTGCACACTCTTGGCATTCTCTCGATGAGCTTCAGGTGACTACCTGAGTGTGCAAAGCAGTAATCAGAGCAAAGGGTGGCTATTTTGAAGAAACTAGAATATAAAACATGTTTTCAGTTATTTCACCTTTTTTTGTTAAGTACATAACTCCACATGTGTTCATTCATAGTTTTGATGCCTTCAGTGAGAATCTACCAATGTAAATGGTCATGAAAATAAAGAAAACACATTGAATGAGGAGGTGTGTCCAAACTTTTGGCCTGTACTGTATATATACATATATATGTATACTAGCAGAATACCAGCTTAGCGAGAAGTAGTGTGTTGAAGAAGGTACGAAAAAGAAAAGGAAAAATTTTAAAAATAACGTAACATGATTGTTAATGTAATTGTTTTGTCATTGATATGAGTGTTGTTCTCATATCTATCTATCTATCTATCTATCTATCTATCTATCTATCTATCTATCTATCTATCTATCTATATATATATATATATATATCTCTATCTATATCTATATATATATATATATATCTATATATATATATATATATATATATTGGCAGCGGAGAAGTAGTGTGTTAAAGAAGGAAAGAGAAAGAAAAGGAAACATTTTGAAAATAACGTAACATGATTGTCAAAGTAATTGTTTTGTGTATTTGGCGGCAGCGTCACAAAGTTGTTTTCATCTAGCTGCATCAGAAAATGTACCACGACGTCTGACACGCCTCCTTTTTACCGTTTTCTCACAGCTTGGATTGCTGCTGTCATATACACACACACACACACACACACACACACACACACACACACACACATACATATATATATATACATATATATACACATACATATCTTCATATGTATATACATATCTACATATACACTTATATATATACATACCTATCTACATCATATATACACACACATACATACACACACACAAATTATATATATGTGTGTGTGTGTGTATATATATATATATATATATATATATATATATATATAAAATGTAGATGGGTGTGTTTGTATATATATATATATATATATATATATACACATACATATATATACACATACATATACTTGTGTGTATGTTTGTATGTGTCTATATGTGTGTGTATAGCTTTGGTCACTGAGTGCAAGGGAAAAATAATAAAATATAGTCTATAAGTTATTAAACAGTAAAACATTAACGTTTAAGAAGTACAGGTACATTGAGCACTACTGGAGTGGTTGGTAAACTACATTTTAAAGACTGTGTAACACAACAGGTAAGTAACTAACAGCAGCTAAAATGTATATGGATCATCTCTCGGTAGTAGATCCCTTTTGAAAGGCGCTACACGACGGCTGTGGTATAGAAATTACATTTTCTATGTGAACGTTCAAATTTGTGCCTCTGGTAATGTGCCTTACCGGCATTTAAAGAAAATTAGTTTTGTGTCCTCTGCAGTGTTAAGAGAGAAAGGCTTTGGTTTGGGATAAAAGGAAAAAAAGGTGTAAAGAAAGGAAAGTTGCCTTTTTCTTTTATATAGTATAGAGAGATGTGTTCGCTGACGTTATGATCGCCTTTTGGGACAGTCGCGTGGGTCTTGTGTAGACTGGTGAGACGTCCCGCCATTAATCGGCTGTGATGGCACTGTCAGTCCTCCACTCGTATGCGTGTCTTCATAATCCGAGCTGACAACCTCATAATCGTAACGTGCAAAAGAAAGTGTGAATCGCCTTAATATTATTTTGCCGCGGTGTAGAAAAGGGGTCCCGTGTTTGCACTTGTCTGGGCTATAGCGCAGGGGGAGGATGAAAAAAATTAAAAGTGCTCACTTTGACTTAAGGCAGAAGCGCAGTCAGCGTCTCAAAGGCCGGCACAGCTATGCGTGCGCTGGCTGCTCGACTTTTGCAGGGCAGCAGACTACAGTTTTTGCAGACACGTTCATGATATCAAAAGTCTCAGCGCTCTTTGGAGGTCATTCATATATTATATATATAGCAAAATACCCACGCCTCGCAGCGGAGAAGTAGTGTGTTAAAGAAGTAATGAAAAGAAAAGGAAACATTTTAATAATAACGTAACATGATTGACATTGTCATGAGTGTTGCTGTCATATATATGCCTGCCTAAATAAGTCACCCTCGCTTTGCTCTTACTTTATTTACCGCTCATTTAATCATGGCTATGGCGGAAAAATTATAAAATGGAAGGAGGATGGCTTTACCAAAACAATTATTGATGGCGAATCGATTATTCATAAAGCTTGAATTGGTGATCTGTTTTTCTGTGTTAACCTCATATTTTTCATACTTCTTCTCAAACTAAGGTGGTGCGAGGGTAAAATGAATCGGGATGCGCTGATCAATGTAATCGTGTACCAGGAAATCATGCATTGACAAAAGCTCCCTTTGCTTGTAATGCAAAGTGTGATTAAATGCATTATTTTTAAGCGTTATGGAGCACATGCATCGAAGCTTCTCAGCTGTGCTTGTGCTAAGAAAAGGAAAGATTTTAAAAATAACGTAACACGATTGTCAATGTAACCTTTTGTAAGTAGTGCCTGGAGGATTCAGTGTGTAGAAACTCTAGAGACAGCGTGTGTATTAACTTGTGGATTTTTCTGGGAGTATTTGGTGGCAGTCTGACAAGTTGCTTGAAGAAGGCGCTGAGCTCAGCTCAGACCGAAATAGATGAATGGGAGGGAGATGATGACGTGACTCCCCACCCGCCTTTAACTGTCAATCCCCACAAACACAGTCTCGGAATTTGCATAAGCACACCCCTTCACCTACAATTTTAACTTAGTTACAAAGTGATCAAAACTCGTTTATATCCTGCGTCCTCTCATTAAACTTGTATCCCGCATTACCTGTGGGCATGTGAAACGCCAGCGGTAGCCTGTCTATGAACTTAATTTAAAGTTTAGGTTTACACCTTGCTTTCTTCCGAGGTAGCAGCAGTCATGAATATGGTAGTATATGTCACTCGCTCGCTTCTTATTGTTTTTTCGCTGTCTTCTCAATTATATAATGCATGTTTTCTTAAGCGCTTTTTGGAGGTCTTCCTGGTTTTCTACGCACTGCGTTGACAATCAGTTCACGTGATTACGTGGGAGGCGTGATGATGTCACACGAAACTCCGCCCCACGTCATTCCAGCTCAACTCCATTACAGTTAATGGAGAAAAATACCTTCCAGTTATGACCATTAGGCGTAGAATTTCGAAATGAAACCTGCCCAACTTTTGTAAGTAAGCTGTAAGGAATGAGCCTGCCAAATTTCAGCCTTCTACCTACACGGGAAGTTGGAGAATTAGTGATGAGTCAGTGAGTGAGTGAGTGAGTGAGGGCTTTGCCTTTTATTAGTATAGATATATATATATATATATCAAAAAAATACCCGCACTTGGCAGCAGAGAAGTAAAAAGAAAAGGAAACATTTTAATAATAACGTAACATGATTGACAATGTAATTGTTTTGTCATTGTCATGAGTGCTGCTGGCATATATATATATATATATATATATATATATATATAGCAGAATACCCGCACTTCGCAGCGGAGAAGTAGTGTGTAATGATGTATGATGTATGTGTGTGTGTATATATATATATAATGTAGATAGGTGTGTGTGTGTGTGTGTATATATATATATATATATATATATATATATATATAGTGTCAGAGATGTACGGGGACACTGCCCAGCGGCCGGGACGCCTGGACAGTCCCCAACGGGGACAATACTTCTCCTCAGCCATGAGAGGGCAGCCGCCCGGGTCTATTTGGGGGCCACAGAGACGGAGCTGGGATGCCCGTGTGAGGATGTGGCCACCGCCAGGGGGCGCCCGGTCAGTTGGGGAGTCCTGGATGGCAACATTTCCGCCATACCAGGAAGTGCTCCCGAAGCGGTTCTAAGGCGACCGGAGTGCTTCCAGGGGCTTTCCTGACACTTCCGCCACACCAGGAAGTGACGTCAAGGGGAGCACCTGGGACTCATCCGGGTCCTGATAAAAGGAGCCGCCTCCTTCCAGAGAGAGAGCCAGAGTTGGGAGGAAGGAGACGAAGCTTGTGAGGAGGAGGAGGAGGTCCAAGAGAAAGAGAGAGAAAGAAAGAAGAAGAAGAAAGGAAAGAGTTGGTGAAAGAAGAGGAGAAAGAAGAAGAAGAAAGGAAAGAGTTGGTGAAAGAAGAAGAAAGGAAAGAGTGGATGAGAGAAGGCATTGTGGTGCAGTAAAGGAAAAATAAATAGCGTGTTTTATACATCCTGGTGTCGGTCTGACTGTGTTGGGGGTACGGTTTCCACAATATATATACACACATACATACAAACATACACACAGGTATATATATGTGTATATATATGTATGTGTCTATATGTGTGTGTATAGCTTTGGTCACTGAGTGCAAGGGAAAAATAATACAATATAGTCTATAAGTTATTAAACAGTAAAATATTAACTTTTTAAGAAGTACAGGTACATTGAGCACTACTGGAATGGTTGCGGGTAAACTACATTTTAAAGACGGTGTAACACAACAGGTAAGTAGTACTAACAGCAGCTAAAATGTATATGGATCATCTCTCGGTAGTAGATCCCTTTTGAAAGGCGCTACGACGGCTGTGGTATAGAAATTACATTTTCTATGTGAACGTCCAAATTTCTGCCTCTGGTAATGTGCCTTACCGGCATTACCAGCAATTAAAGAAAATTAGTTTTGTGTCCTCTGCAGTGTTAAGAGAGAAAGGCTTTGGTTTGGGATAAAAGGAAAAAGGTGTAAAGAAAGGAAAGTTGCCTTTTTCTTTTATATAGTATAGAGAGATTTGTTCACTGACGATATGATCGCCTTTTGGAGACAGTCGAGGTGGGTCTTGTGTAGACTGGTGAGACGTCCCTGCCATTAATCGGCTGTGATGGCACTGTCAGTCCTTCACTCCTGTGCGTGTCTTCATAATCTGAGCTGACAACCTCATAATCATATGCGTGCAAAATAGAAAGTGAGAATCGCCTTAATATTAGTTCGCCACAGTGTAGAAAAGGGGTACCGTGTTTGCACTTGTCTGGGCTATAGCTCAGGGGGAGGATTAAAAAAATTAAAAGTGCTCACTTTGACTTAAGGCAGAAGCGCAGTCAGCGTCTCAAAGGCCGGCACAGCTATGCTGTAGCGCCGGCTGCTCGACTTTGGTGGGCAGGAGACCCAACTTTTTGCAGACATGTTCACGTTATCAAAAGTCTCCGCGCTCTTTGGAGGTCATTCATATATATATATAGCAAAATACCCGCGCCTTGCAGCGGAGAAGTAATGTGTTAAAGAAGTAATGAAAAAGAAAAGGAAACATTTTAATAATAACGTAACATGATTGACATTGTCATGAGTGTTGCTGTCATATATATGCCTGCCTAAATAAGTCACCCTCGCTTCACTCTTACTTTTTTACCGTTCATTTAATCATGGCTAGTGGTGGAAAAATTATAAAATGGAAGGAGGATTACACTGAGTATGGCTTTACCAAAACAATTATTGATGGCGAATCGATTATTCATAAAGCTTGAATTGGTGATCTGTTTTTCTCTGTTAACCTTATATTTTTTCATACTTCTTTCAAACCAAGGGTGTTTGAGTGTAAAATGAATCGGGAAGCGCTGATCAATGTAATCGGTGTACCAGGAAATCATGCATTGACAAAAGTTCCCCTTTGCTTGTAATGCAAAGTGTGATTAAATGCATTATTTTTTAACGCGTTATGGAGCACATGCATCGAAGCTTCTCAGCTGTGCTTGTGCTAAGAAAAGGAAACATTTTAAAATAACGTAACACGATTGTCAATGTAACCTTTTGTAAGTAGTGCCTGGAGGATTCAGTGTGGAGAAACTCTAGAGACAGCGTGTGTATTAACTTGTGGATTTTTCTGTGAGTATTTGGTGGCAGTGTGACAAAGTTGCTTGAAGACGGCGTTAGCCGAGGAGCTCAGCTCAGAGTAAAATGAGGTAAATGGGAGGGGAGATGATGACGTGACTCCCCCACCCGCCTTAACTGTTAATCCCCCACAAACACAGTCTCTCGGAATTTGCATAAGCACACCCCTTCACCTGCAATTTTAACTTAGTTACAAAGTGATCCCGCATTACCCGTGGGCATGAGAAGCGCCAGCGGCAGCCTGTCTATGAACTTAATTTAAAGTTTAGGTTTACACCTTGCTTTCTTTCCGAAGTAGCAGCACTCATGAATATGGTAGTACATGTCACTCGCTTGCTTCTTATTGTTTCGCTGCCTTCTCAATTATATAATGCATGTTTTATTCAGTGCTTTTTGGAGGTCTTCCTGGTTTTCTATACACTGCGTTGACAGTCAGTTCACGTGATTACGTGGGAGGCATGATGATGTCACATGAAACTCCGCCCCCCACGGCTTTCGAGCTCAACTCCATTACAGTAAATGGAGAAAAATACCTTCCAGTTATGACCATTACGCGTAGAATTTCGAAATGAAACCTGCCCAACTTTTGTAAGTAAGCTGTAAGGAATGAGCCTGCCAAATTTCTGCCTTCTACCCACACGGGAACTTGGAGAATTAGTGATGAGTCAGTGAGTCAGTGAGTCAGTCAGCCAGTAAGGGCTTTGCCTTTTATTAGTATAGATATATGTTGTCACACACGTGCGAGTAGGAGGCAGCTAAAGGGCTCAAGTAATTGTAATAAAACATCCGACCAGGGGGCGGCGGAGTGCACTGACTGTCTTTCTTAGTCCCCTACAGAAGCCGGCCCCTTTGATGACGTCACTTCTGGTTCCGGTCCCTTTGATGACGTCAGTTCCTCTCAAGACCTTTAAAGCCTCAATCTTGGGCTACTATAGTCAATTCTGTTTTGGACTCTGTGATATGCACATCATTTTTTTGATAAGAAAACCCTTTTGCAGCTGGGAAAAACAATATACACGTGGCTGCGGCAAACCTTTATGTCTTGGACTCATTTATATGACAATGTATATATATGTATATATATATATATATATATATATATATATATATATATATATATATATGTATGCATGTATGTATATGTATATGTATATATATATATATATATTTATATATATATAATGTGTGTGTATATGTATGTGTATATATGTAGATGTGTGTGTGTATATATATATATATATATGTATATATATGTGTGTGTGTGTATATATATATATGTGTATATGTTGTCACACACGTGCGAGTAGGAGGCAGCTAAATGGCTCGAGTAATTGTAATAAAACATCCGACCAGGGGGTGGCGGAGTGTGCTGACTGTCTATCTCAGATCCCTACAGACCTTTCCCGGGAAATCCTGCAAGGTTCCGGCCCCTTTGATGACGTCACTTCTGGTTCCGGCCCCTTTGATGACATTAATTCCTCTCAAAACCTTTAAAGTCTCCATCTTAGGCTACTATAGCCAGTACTGTTTTGGACTCTGTGATATGCACATCATGTATTTGATTCAAGAAAACCCTTTTGCAGCTGGGAAAAACAATATACAGGTGGCTGCCCTTAAACCTTTATAATGTCTTGGACTCATTTTTATGACAGTGGCGTAGCCGGCAGGATGAAGTCCCAGAAGAAACTGGGGCTCAGACATGTAAATAACCAGGTAGGAATGTACCAGGGCCGAGTTTCTGTGGGGGGAGTGAGTTTGGGGATCAGGAAGGTCTCAGTACAGGCTCCGCTCCTCAAATACAACCCCGGGCTTATAACATACCAAATGGAGAATGTGAAGGGGACATAAATGCGTAGGCTGGTTTCTGGTGAAGAAACAAAAAGGGCTTATTGTGTTCTCTCGGAGGATAGAGCTGAGCCGCCCATTGGGACTGAGGTCCTAGATAAATATGGGCTATCCCCAGTCCAGCAGGTAAAAATAATAAAAAACTGAACACTTGATCCAAAGAGATCAGTCCAGGAGCAGGCTATGGCCTTCTGGGAGCAGGTGGCTGTGTGGCTAAGGCCAATTGAATTAACCACCTGCCAGATAGTTCAACAGGTAGCCTCCCTCCTCTTTTTAAAAGGCCTCCCTAAAAACTTTGCCCAGTCGGACTGCGGTGAATTCCATTCTATGGAAGAGCTTATAAAGCTCTTGAAAAAACCCGAGCAAGTCTCAAAATCTGGGAGAGCAGAACGGCCCTCTAATGGATTTCCTAGAGATCACATCCTACTGAATAAGTCTCTTATACATACATCGGAGCCTGTTTCTGAGTTCCCGTGCCACCGGGCGTGCAGCTTACCCGGGAGCGAGGCCGGATGTAGGTGGAAGGGGGGAGATAGTTTGTGTGCTCTTGCCAACCTCCTGACGTGTTCAAATACAGGATCTGTAGTCATTAATGGTTATAAACTCCTTGCCCTGTTTGATTCCGGCAGCAGCGTTTCCATTGTTGATTGCCAATATGTTTTACCGCGACAGAGAATTAAAAAAAAGACCAGAATCAAATGTATGCACGGAGACATCCGGATGTACAACACTGCCCTGTGTTTCGTGAGTCAGGGAGGATGCTAAAAAAAATCCCATGGTGATCCACCCTAATCCTCCCTTCTCAGCGATTCTAGGGTGGGACTGGTCAGAAAATAAATGCGGTAAACTATTGACTACTCCTGATAAAAACTTGGGCCTCGTTATAGATGGGGATAACTCCTCTCAAGCTGTCTCCACGCCGTGTACACAGCCGGCGGAGAGAGATACGGAAGCCCATGAGGAGGACGGGGAGATTCCTGGTCCGCCGCAGGCAAATACGTCATCCACCCGTGCCTCGACGATTCGGGAAGAATCCCCTCCCCTTGAGGTCAGACCGGACAATCTCTCCAACATTTACTTTCAGTTCAAAAAAAACACCGGATTCTTTTAAAAGGGAGGAGTGAAATGATGACTCCCTAAAATTTGCAAAAAATGCAGTAGTCCTTGTCAACGACCAACGCACACACCAGCCAATGCCACAAGGACCTCACTTTGTAATAGAAAATGATCTATTATATCGGGTCGCAGACCATGGGGCGGAGGTTCGGAAACTGTTGTTAATTCCACAAACTTACATGCAGCAGATTTGTGAATTAGCTCACGGCCACCTCCTTGGAGGCCATTTAGGCACCGAAAAAACTTTAGAGTGGATTAAGCTCAGATTTTATTGGCCAGGAATTAACGAGGAGGTTCGCCGTTTTTGTATTTCTTGTCCAGAATGTCAATTGCGGCAAATTCCTAAGAAAGGACCGTGCTCCTCTCGTTCCCCTTCCCTTAATTGATGTCCCCTTTGAACGAATTGGGGTCGATATTGTAGGACCCTTGGAGCCCTCAGCCTGAGGACATAAATATATATTAGTCCTCGTGGATTATGCGACCCGATATCCAGAAGCTGTTCACTTGCGCTCGGCTACATCTAAAGCAATCGCACGGGAACTAGCAGGAGTATTTGCGCATGTTGGTATTTCTAAAGAAGTCCCAACGGACCAAGGAACACCTTTTACCTCGGAGACGTTCAGGGAAACGGCCAAGTTACTGAAAATAAAGCACTTAAAGACCGCGGTGTATCATCCTCAAACCGACGGTCTAGTGAAGAGGTTTAATCAGACTCTTAAGCAGATGCTTCACAAGGTGGTCAGTGGGGATGGGAGGAATTGGGATCAACTCCTCCCCCTCATTCTCTTTGCCTATCGGGAGGTCCCACAAGCCTCTACGGGGTTCTCTCCTTTTGAATTGGTATACGGACGACAACCCTGAGGTATATTGGATATTTTGAAAGAAGGTTGGGAAGGAGAGGCTCTTCCCTGTACAAATATTTTGGAATATATCGCACAGTTACGCGATAGATTTGAGAAAATCCCATTTTAAAAAGTCATATGGAAGAGGCACAAGCAGCACAGGCCCGTTATTACGATCGTGGCACGACACTCCGAGAATTCCAGCCAGGGAATCGTGTCATGGTATTAATTCCCACCTCTCAATCTAAATTACTCGCCCATTGGCAAGGCCCTTATGAAATTAAGGAGAGAAAAGGGTTGGTCGACTATTTGGTGAAACAAACCAATCGTAGACCAACTGAGCAGGTTTATCATGTGAACTTGCTGAAGCCGTGGAAGGAGAGGGAGCCAGATCCCTCCTCCGCTCAGCCCTGCTCATTCTTTGCTCACATAGACACCCTTAATTTCGGCGAGGAATTAACCTATAGACAAAGACAGGAGCTGCAATCAGCCATCCTGTCCGTCTCAGAGGTGGTGAGTGAAAAACCCGGACAGACCTCTCTGATTGAGAGGGGGGTGCGAAGATGTGAAAAAAAGAAAACAAGAATCAAAAATATGAAAATAACATCAGTAGAAACCAAAACAAATTAACTTAAACTACATTCTGATACTAGAACAATAAATATAGAGTTAGATAAATGTCGATAAAAGTTAAGTAGGTATAATAAAATATGCCTCTACATTTCAAAAAAATGTTAGGGGGGTGCGATTAAAACTGTTATGAAAACTCGGGTCGCAAATACTTAAAGGTTGAGAAACGCTGGTATAAGTCAAAGGATCTGGAACGGATTAAGGACGTATACTGAGATACCACTGTATTTGTTTTCCTTTTTGTTTGCCCTTAATGTCACTGATCAGAAAGTCCACTTCAGTGAAAGATGAAATTACAATTATTGTCATCACCAGATAATTAATATCAATATCATTTTATTTCACCTTTTCTAGAAAAAGAAAAATGACTAGTCAAAGACGTGAACCACATTCAGCTAAAAAAAAACTTTGAAGAACCACATTAAGATCATAATTTGTTAGAATTTCCATTTTTTTTATTTAATCTGGGATGAGAATGCACTCAAACAAAATGTGTGAAGTAGTTTGAGTGGGGAAAGACATGCAACATGAAGCATTTGATGAGAGGTCAATGATGAAGGAGATGCTAGTGATGACAGTTGAGCGTCCCTTTGCCTTCCCAGCCCCTTTCATATATTCTCAGGCATAGGATGACAAAGGGAATCCCACGGGTCACATGAGCAGATGAAACCCATCAGGCAGCAAGTCGTGCTGCACGACTCCCATTCAGACTCCTTCCAGATGTCATTTTAGTCTTGAGGATGTACAGCACATATTTACAGGTCCTGCCGCTTTTTTGTAACATTCTAATCTAAAACTGGGATTCTATTAAAGAAAATAAAGTGGATATCATATTACAAAAAAGATACATGAATGCACAAAAATAAATACATAAATAAAACAAGTAAATGTAAAAGTGAGCATTCTGACTGCTACTTTCTTTGTTTCTGAATCAGCACAAAGGGACGCTTCATACTAAATTAACATCACAAAATATGTTGTAAATCAAAACTAATTAAATCAGAGTAATCAAATTGAAATATCTCCTCTCCTCTCTGTTCTCATATTTTTTTTTTGTAGCGTATTTTTAAACAACTCTGTGCAATTCAGAATATGGACAAAAACAGGACCAAAAAAGAAAAGTAAAAAATGTGAAAAATGGCATTGTTTTAAAATCCAGTAAAAGAACACGGTGAATTAAATGAAAATAAATATATTTTTTTCATTCAATACATAATCTGTGTTTTTTACTCTTCTATTCTATATGATTTACAGCACAATTGCCCCATATCTACATATGAGCTTTTGCTTGGCCTTAGTATAAATGACACCATACAGTCACAGGTACTGAATAGTTTAAATATTAATTTATTTGAAGAGATGGCATATTAAACACTAATTTACATTAACAGACTATGGATTACTTTAAAAATTTGTAATGTACAGTTACCATTAATATAATGCAAAAACATTATGCTAAAACATAAAGGTCAGCGCAGGAAATTAAAATGAACCTAACCCATAGAGTAGGACTCTTAAAAAGACCTGCTGGGTGTATGAAATATATTAAATAAATATTTTTATTGCATAGGATAATAATTAGGCTATCAACATATTTGTGCATAATTTGTGTTTGTAAATAATTTGAGTGGAATGTATGTGTTTTTTATATTAACTCAGGTGTACTATTTTAGTCACACACAGATCTCCATTTGCACAGCTTGAAAGTGTTTTAGGTTTATACTGATGCTCTCCTCATCTCCAGGCTTCTATGATTGTAGTATAGTTGAGGGAAATGGGAGATATGGTACCACATGTAAATAGGTTTAGTGGGGGTGTCCAAGATGGGCATCATAGTCTGGTGTTTTACAAATCCTGATGTTCACACCCCATGGTCAATCTCATATTGTCTGTTCTCTGTTATTCCTGGAACAACATCAAAGTCATTGTTCCAAGATAGTCATTTACTACCTTCAACTAGACAGCTAGAACATTAGCATCTGACATCATAAAGCATGGACTGTGTCTTCTTCAAATGGTAATCTCATCCTTGATATCTTTACAATAAATACGAGCAAAAGGGTATATGTCTGACATCTTATGACATTTTTCTGGTCGTAGAAAGACTCCAGTAGCCCACAAGTGTTACAAGGGACACTTAATAATGGAGCTTATTTAACAACTCTATGTCTATTTTATTAGGCAAGTGCAAGATTGTCTTGCAGCTAAGGGGAGTAACACAGTGGTGCAAAGTGTAGTGATTCTACGTCATAGATCCAGTGTCCTCAGTTTGAATCCCATGTCTGAACATTGTCCATATGGAGTCTGCATGTGTCTATACAGATTTTACTTTGTGCATTCTGGTCTTCCTGCCACATCCTTATGGAGCATATGCATGTTGGGTGAATTGGAGATTCCAAATTGATCCAAACAGGCATGTGTATAAGTGGTCCTTGGGATGGGCTGGTATGCTGTCCAGGGTTATTTCCTGCCTTGTGCAGTGCTGCCAGGGCAGCTCCAGTGCATTCATCATCTTGAGGAATGTTATGTTACACAAGAGTTGGACAGAATCTTAATGGCAGTTTAAGTTTACCATTAATATAGCAGCTAGAAAAAGTAATCAAAAGGCAAAAAAAAAAAATCTTAATGTTAAATCCTTTTTCCTGAATATCAAGAAGCAGCCAATCTGGTCCTATTTCATCTCAAAGATCATTCATGCACATGCCCATGCCTAAACAAACAATACTTAGTCAACTAACGAGAACATAAACTTCTAAATCATCCATTTAAATGGTTTATTTAAAAAAAAAAAATCATCCAGTTTCTGATTAATATGTCTTAAAGACATTTTTTGTCAAATTACAGCCATACATCTTTCAGGTTGGGTGTACAAACATGTCATCTTTTGCCCATCCTTTTATTACAAGGCCCCTCAGCTTATATGTGGGTCATTGCTAAACAGAAATTCTATACCTCTTGCTTCGTGTTCTCACTGAAGTCCTGGCTTTGATACAGGCTCTCTAGAGCATTGACACTTCTGTTTTTTGCCTATGTGATTTGCCTGTTGACTTGCATTGTGGCCAAGAGGTGAAGGAAAATGCCTGTTCTCTGAGAACAAAATAATGAAGAACCAAAGGGAACTGAAAAACAAACTGAGATGTTTGGCCCCAAGCCACACAAAAAAACTAGGGAGAGTTCAGGCCAAAAAGTAAAAAAAAAAATTAAAAGTCAAAAAAAATAATTAGGGACATATTCTCGGAAGTCATGCTGCCTTGAGATCTGAGCTGTAAGTAAATAATCCTTTTCCTAAGTAAACTTAATTCACAATTGATCACAATTCATGGATTCTGATTTGAATAAAAGCGCACATGTTTTGTTTTACTTGTACCTTTTCTGAAAGTGTTTATTTGGTATTTGGACTTCAGTCTTCACATATTATACACTTCACGTCTACATTTTGTCATTTATTACTAAAACATGAAAAATGTTTCTGTTTTAATGATGTGTTTACATAGATGTTTGTAGACATGGAACACACATGAAATGCATGTGTTCCAAATAACGATATACTATTTACTCTAGTCTATACAACTCTAAGCAACTGACACGCAGGTAACAGACTTGAGCTGAGAAAACCTTGTGCGGTGTTGGGGGGACGTGATAGCAGGCTGCTTGCTGCTTATCGGCACATTTACAAGACAAAAAAGAAGCTGACAGAGAAGTGTGAAGGGATTTAAGGTGGAACGGATTGACATTTTTTTCGTAGGCTTTGGTAATTCTAGTGTTAAATAGGGATGTGTGATAATATCACAAGGTCAGGAACCATCTGACCAGCAACACGGTTGTTGCTGTAAACAATCTGGCAGTGCACATAAAAAACATCACACAAAATGGCAGCCGCTTCAGTTGGAGCTGCAATAACTTCAAAACCAAAATCTATACTAATAAAAGGCAAAGCCCTCACTAACTGACTGACTGACTGACTGACTGACTGACTCACTGACTCACTCACTCACTCACTCACTCACTCACTCACTCATCACTAATTATCCAACTTCCCGTGTAGGTAGAAGGCTGAAATTTGGCAGGCTCATTCCTTACATCTTACTTACAAAAGTTGGGCAGGTTTCATTTCGAAATTCTATGCGTAATGGTCATAACTGGAACCTATTTTTTCTTCCATATACTGTAATAGACTGCAGCTCGATGGCCGTGGGAGGCGGAGTTGCGTGCCTGCCCATATAAGGTAAATATTTGCGGGTGAAGGACTGTGCTTAGCATATTCATAAGTAAAAATATCTGAATCACAGATTGATGTTATATATATTTTGTCCATGAATACTTATTAAATAATTCCAAATAGTCTGTCCGCTTCCTTTCATAGCTTTTCCGATGGTTGTGCTGCTTTCAGGCATGTATTTTCGTATTAAAGCATGTAACCAATCACATTTCAGCCATCATTTGTTGCCAGGCAGAGAGGCCTTCACAATCCATTGTGCAAGCACTCTAACACAGAATAAATGTCGATTAACCTGTTGCTTCAACCAATCACATTTTGAGTTGGTGTCAGTACGGCCCTCTAGCAGGCGTGCGGTAACGTCACCGTATTCAGACCCATTGATTGGATAGAAGCCGCAGGTTCGACTTTCAGCATTAGCTTCGTTGGCGATAGAAAGGGACTTTTTGATGGAACTGAGGCGCACGGATAATCCGTATGACATAATGATTGAACTGTTTTTGAGGAAAGAGAGGAGGATGGATTTTGTTTACAAATAATCCGAATTTTTGGTGAGTAAAATGTTGCGATTTTCCTAAATAATATTGCAAGTTTATGAGTTATTATTGATGTTTTTTATGTGTGTCGCGGCTGTGGCTACAGTAGAAAGGAACTTCTTCACCCCTGGTTTATCTATTCAATAAAGGCATTTATTATGGCTACAGGAGTTATCTATCTGCGATGCAGCGGCTCTTTATACTGTATTTCTGCATATTAAGATGGTTTTTATAACCATAAATTAGCTTTTGAGGGGCAGGTTGATTCAGACGGAGCAGTACTGAAGGCCTAGGTGTGAGATGCATGGTCCGCCAATGGAACAGATGATACGTAAATTTAATGAACATTACAAACCGAAAATAAACAAAACTGTAGAGAGGCACATGATTAAATGAATGGTAAAAAAGTAAGAGCAAAGCGAAGGTGACTTATTGAGGCAGGCAGGCGAGAGCACAATAGCACGAGGCTCGATGTAGTGCGTGTTAAGTCGATCTAAAATGCGCTCTCAGATTCGAAAAAATATATCTTTTCAAGTTCTATTTGGATATAAGTAGGTTCTATTTAGTCGACAGAAATATCTTTGGTATGAATGTAAGTTGAATTTAGTCTTTACATTTCTATGGTGAAGAAAAATTTATGCAATGATGACTAAATTTTAACTTACATTCCTAACAAAGATATTTCTGTCGAAATAATAAAAATTACTTATATTTAAAATTTAAATTGAACTTGAACAGATACGATAGTTCATAATGCCCACGCAGCACTACGTGCATGTAAGAGTGGAAGTCATCCGTTTTAACAAGCAGCGTATTGCACTGATACGAAATAGCCTGCCCATTTAATTATTTAGGAATGAGAAAAAAAATTAACATTTTGTACAAATAATGTTTATCATTTTTCTTCCTCGATGTATTCTGGCACGCCCAGCAACAGCTGCTCGCAGTGTATGTGTGTATATGTATGTGTGAATATATGTAGATATGTATATATACACTGTATATATGTGGATGTATGTGTATATATTTATATGTACTGTATGTATATATGTATGTTTATATATATGTGTACTGTATATGTATATGTGTATATATGTTTATATGTGTGTGTGTGTGTATATACAGTATATATATATATATATATATATATATATATATATATATATATATATATATGTTTATATCTTATTGTTTAGATAATCAGTCTTAGAAAAGGTCTGTTGTTCCATAGCTGTGTCATCATTCATAATGGGTATTATTGTGTTTTGGTGAAGTTTCAATACCTAGCAAACTGTTTCATGATCTTCATTTGTTTTAAGCTATTCATTTAAGCTGCCACTTTTCTTCATTCTGAATTTTTTTGAAGTCTCTTATTTTGTGATGTATTTTTGTTAGAGGGTATAAATGCATCTATATAATGCATATATACTCTTTTCTACATAAATCAGTATATCCTGTGGTTTCTCATGAGAAGTTATATGAAATGCAACCTCATGAGGAACAACTTCATTGAACTCAACATATTCCACATATTATATGGCTTCTATAGCGAATTACTTGCTGTGCACCACAGCCTTTTAAGTCTGTTGTCAGTTATTTTCAGTCATTCGGATTCTGTCATTATTTACTTTTTGATTGTTACTCATTTGGAAAGTTCAGTGACATTTTGTTTTTACCTGGACATTATCATTGCAATTATTATTCCATATTGTTACATAATGAAATTGAAAATGTGGGACAGGGTTGAGTGACTAATAGCTATTGTACCACACATTTGATTGTATGTCTGCATTTTGAAGAACGGTTAATCAAACAATCTGTTTATATGTGTATATTTTCTAGTTTGAATCTTACAGTGTTGTTTCTGCGAAGGTAAAACCAATATCTCATTATAATTCCTAACAACAAGGCATGCTGAATGGTACTGAGCTAGTCTAGCATACATCTTCACAGAGACAATGATACTATGTGTAATATACTATCTCTATACATATCCATCTTATTTGAAGGATAAGTGTCTGTCTGTGTGTCCGCTCATTTAGTATGTATCTCTTGTTCCAAAAGATGTTGCATTACAGTTTTAATAATAAAATACATTGCATTTGCTCTTTTAATAAATGGTTCATCACAAACCTTAAAACTTCTTTTACAAGTCCCATACCAAATGGTATGTAACTGAGACATGTGTATTACATGGTGCACTGTAAATTTTAACACCAAGGTCTACATTGATTACTTAGATTTCAACCTGTGGTAAATGGGTAGCACAGCTAGTGAAGCAATAAAACATGGGCCGTCCATTCCTAGGTGTAATGTTGTCTACCATTCACCAGAGGGCATCATTGTCCAATGAACAGAAGAAACAAGAAGCACAAAGAAAGACGGCTATAACGGCTAGAATGTCTAATGAACAAAGGCAACAAGAACCACAAAGAGGAACGTGAAGAGCAGAATATCTGGTAAACAGTGATTCCTAAACGCATGACGTGATCAAAACAGATTAACCTACTGCTGTACCATTAAGCACGTTTTGATAAAAGGGTGTTTTGCCACATTAGTGTCAATAGACTGTGCTAGTTAGTGACTGGCATCCTCTACTGTGAAATTGCAACCATCAAGTACGTGCAATTCTAATCACTTACACTTTGTTAATACACTTAAAGCTAACTCTTATTTTATGTTTATGTGTACCTTGTTAACATACTTAAAATTATGATCATTCTTGTTATATTTATATTTAAGTCTTTTTATATTTGCTGCTGTAACTTTGCAATTTCCTTTGGGATTAATAAAAGTTCTATCTATCTATCTATCTATCTATCTATCTATCTATCTATCTATCTATCTATCTATCTATCTATCTATCTATCTATCTGTCTGTCTGTTTGTCTGTCTGTCTGTCTGTTTGTCTGTCTGTCTGTCTCTCTGTCTTTTTTTTAAATATAAGGTAAGATACATAAAAAAGTACAAAAATATTTACCTCAATACTGGCTGGAAGACATCACAAAACAGCGTACCCTAGCTGTAAGACTCTGACATTTCCATTTGCACAATGACCCTTTATAACATTAGCCAAATTGCAAGGAAATAAAACAATAGCACTTCTCATTTTATACTGTCTTGATTATTATCAAGAAGTGCACTACCAACATCCCTTGTCAGATACCATTTAGAAAAATATTTTTTAAAAGCCGGACTGAAAACAAGCTTGAGTATTAATAAGACAAGCATAGCAATTGAGAGCAAATTTAAGTGTGGCTTTCAGTAATGCACATATACACTTTTCTATATAAATCAGTTTAGAAATCTTGTGAACAGTTAATGACCTGTGTGCTACACTTCAGTGCCCCCATCAGCCCCCAGCTGAAGTAAACATTTTACTAGGAACTTTAAACTAAGATGGTCAAAATTAGGCTGTGAATTCTGAAACACCACAGAATCTGAAGAGTGATTCATTATTACATTTTCTGTAACCCACTGCCCAAATTTATGAAAATATGCATATTTTTAGAATTCTGTATGTATGGCACACATATTTTCTTAATGTACTGTACTTGTATCTTCAATTCAGTTTATAAATTGCTCACATTTATTGCTGGCAAAATGTACTTTATATCAGATCTGTCTGTTTATCAAATATTAGGTTATATAAAATTTTATCAAATTATATTATAAAATTGACACATTTCTCAAACATGACAGCAGTTTGCAGAAGGTAGGAATGAGTCCTGCTCAGGGTGCCTTGCCAGAACATTGCTGTCCGCACTCTCTCATATTCTTACATGGGACTGACCATTCACAGCTGAGTGTTAGCTTAACACACATGCCTTTGTGAATGTAGGCGGAAAACTTAAATACCTGGAGGAAAATCAGACAAAAATAACAAGCCAGAGGATGTTGTTAGTCAACAAGTCCAATTTTAAAGCAGTTATTTTTTATTCCCTATTTTTGCATTTTATATTTTGTTTTCTGTAGCTTGTTGCTAATTATGAAGTTCTGCACTGTTAAAACCCCTATAGAAGTATTATTCTTCATTTTAGCAATGCTATTATCCAATGTAGCTTATTAATGCAAATCATTATTCCTACAATAAATTTTCAATATTAGAAACTATAATGTTAACAAGCAATAAGAAGCCAAACTTAAAGTTGATCATAAGAAGTGTAATATTACACAGTTTGTCCAGAGTCTGGATACAACCAACATTCTCAAAGCAGATGGTATTTGGTGGTCTGCTATCATGGAGAACAGCAGAGGATTAGAAAACCTTGGCAGTACCAAAATACTTTATAAAGAGGTGTCTCTTCAAGAGGAGCCTGAAAATCTGTAGACTGAAAAATATTTTCCAGTTTTATTACATCTGGCAAGAGGAAGGACGGTCAGCAGTCAGACTGTAGCACAATGGAGACTTCTTGTAGGGATGTATGGAAAGAGCAGAACCTTGAAGAACTGTGGGGAAGAGCCTTTGATGGACCTGTAAGTCGAGACAAAAGTTTTCAACTTGACCCTTTCTGTAGTTAGAAGCCAGCTAAGAGAGTGAAGTAGAGGAGTAGAGTGGAAGAAGCAAGGAATATAGTAAAACCAGCTGAAAAGCTAGAGCAGTCTGAGAATAGACCTGCCAGAAGAGAAGTGTAGACGTCCAGCCAAAACAGAAAACACTGAACAATGAAGTGGTGAGGTGGGATTGAATAATGTGAATTTTGTATTTTAAAAGGGAATAGAGCATAGCATCTGAAGAAATGCATTATTTGAAGGAGAGGGAATCATTCAAGGTTCTGGATAGTAGTTAATTGTGTAAGGGCAATTCCATCAAGGACAATGCCATGAAAAGATCTCTGCTTGGAGAAGCATCAGACTTAGATAGGTTAATATTAAGATATTTATTGTTTGTTAATGAAATGGCAGATAAGCGGTTGGAGGTTTGGACTGAAACCTACAGGTGGCTGAAGTGAAGAAAGATTTGTGCATTGTTAGTGTAGAGCTGGTAAGCAAAACTATGAAAAGACACAGTAGATTATATAGAGTGAATGGAGAAAGACAAAGATAGAAGAGAATTCGGCCCAGCTGTCAATTGCTTGAGGAGACCTATGGAAAGCTTCTGACTGGAAGCTAAAGCTTGATAAACAGAAATACCAGTCAAAAAAGTGCAGATCAGAAGCTGTGATTCCAAGTTCATTGAGGGAACACAAAAGCAGGGAGTGGTTAACAATATCAGAAGCTGATCAAAGGTTGACAATGAAAGGAAAAAAGGAGATAGAAGCAGTTTAAGTGCAGCTAAAAGCATTTCTGACTGAAAGTAGAGAAATCTCAGGAGAATAGCCTTTGTAGAAACCATTTTCAGGAAGATTTTGCAAGTTGTTATCTGAGAGGAATAAGGAGTATGGTTTGTGAAGTATGCACTCCAGTGGCAAAAATAAATAAAGAGATGTGCGGAATCTGGGCTGTTGGAGATGCGAAGGAATGGCGTCCAGTGCACAAGTGGTGAGGCTTTAGTTACATAGCAGGCCAGACATCTTATAGTCAACTTTAAGAAGAGATGAAGGATAGAAACATGCTACTTTCACAGCGGGGTCTCCCACACCTGAAATACAGATCTCTTGAGGCTTATTTGTACCTTGCTTCATTTGATAGAACTGCTTACATACACTGTGAGCTGGGGTGATTCTAACATAGCAGGCCTAAATAAACCACAGACACAATTTATGTGTATTGAGCTGACATTTTCAATGTGCTACTATAATTAGTAGTTGAATATTAGTTTCAAAATCACTCACTTCATTCGTAATGCCTTATGAAATCAAGATTTATTGACTGAACTAGTGTATCATCTTCATAATCTTAATAATAACCACATCCCTGTCTTTATTTACATATGTGTATCTATGAATCATACTGTACAAATTCTATAAATATTTATGCCTGTTAATACAGTATAGCCCTAAGGAGACTGTTTATTACAAAATGCAAATCGTGTCTTAACCAGATGGGTACAGCTGATTCCTTATAACCTAAAAATAATTACTCCTGGAGGGTTTTCCATTAGTTAATTACCATGTTGGACCGTATCTCTTATAACAAGATAGCTGTCATCAATCACAAATTCATGTAATGTCCCAACTGTACAGTGTTATTTCCCTCTCATCAGAATGTCATCAATGTAATTTAGTCGCAGAGCTATCCTACAATACAAATTATTTGTCATGAATGTTAGACAATAACAGTATCTGCATTCCTTCATTGTGGTTAAGTTTATGATCAATATAAAGTGACACAATAAAAATAATCAGAACTAAGATAGAAATAAGTCATTATGACAAGCCTATATAGATAAATAGGAATTTTAGCATTTACCCATTACTCATTATATTCTTCTATTCAGCTGCTTTATGAATCCACTTAATCCAGCTGTGGACTCAAAAGAAGCAGGTCCTGTTCTGGCAGCTGGGAGTACAAAGCTGGGACCATCTTGGAGAAAATTACGCTTTATATACAGTATATATATGCTAGGGAAGCAAGCCCCCTTTGGTGCCCTACCTCCAACTGTGGCCAGTCAGCCTCTTGCATTGCGAAGAGTGGGGCTGAATGTACCCCAAGGCTCCCCCAAAACCCCCTCTTAAATGGTGATACAATGAGAAACAAATACAGTTTTTTTACCTCCTATTTCCTCGATCAGCTGCTGGCTTGCTGCTGCTGCCATGCCACATGATCTGCATCTCATGCGGCGCTTAGAACATTTAATGCCTGTACAGCAGCTGTCCTACTGTTTGTCTTTTATTTCCAGCCCCGGGCGTGGATAAATCACTTGGCACACTTGGTCTCATCTCACGGGACGTGAGTTCTTGATATTTTTTAGTTCATAATTTAAAAACGGAATAAGAATCTGAAAATCTAACAACATCACATTAAAGTTCGATATATTCTGAAAAGAATGATACCAAACATATATATATAGGTTTTAAAAAAAGTGACATAAAAACATGACATAAAATCGATGCACAAAATCATTGAACTTTTAGGCTTAAGATTTTATATATAGAGAGTAGATACATCTATCTATTATATAAAAAATCTTAGGTCGAGGCATGATCATCTCAAAGAGACACTTTGAAGTCCCATGAGTCTACTTGCATGTCACGCCCTACTTACAAACAATTTCTCTAAGACAGTTTAACATCCCTCGAGACAAGGAAGTGAGACAAAAGGACAGCTGCTGTACAGGCTTTTAAATGATCGGCGCGTATCGCGACATGCAGAACAAGCTGTTAGGTAGCAGCAGCTGATCTGTCCGCATCTCCTTAGCGTGTGTTCATCACCCCCCTCCCTTCACAATGCGAGCAGCATTGGGGGGGGTGTGGGGGTGGGTAAGCAATGCGAGTAGGGGGCTATATATATGCACTGCACAAAAATATTAAGGGAACACTTAATCATCACAGTGTAACGTCAAGTCATTTAAGCTTCAGGGATATCAATCTGTTTTTTTTTTCCAATTTTTTCTCCTTTCATTACATGGAGCATACTCTAGAGGCACCCCAACCCTTTTTCTTCTTATATTTTATTAAAATATAAATAGTGCATGAATGTCCTCCATATTATTTCAGCCCTTCCTATGTACCCAAACAATTTGGGCATGTTGGGCACACTCCTGATTACTTAAGTTCTGAAAATGTACATAAATTAGTGGACTTTAAATTATGAGGATCCTGCTATAGTCTCTAGACCTGACTCAGTGTGACCTTGAGCAAGTCACTTGTAGTAAATAACTGGAAATTGTACTCTAATTGTACTGTACTTGAAGTATAATTGTTTAGGTTTGTAGGGTAATTTTTGTCATACTGTATGTACAGGGTACAGGGAAATTCTTATAGAAAAAAAGATAGAGGCTCACTGGCCTTGAAGAGTGTTTTATTCTGACTTCATGTTAGGTTTTGACCCCGTAAAATGATGAAGAATCAAAGATGACATCAGTGCAATTGCCCTGCTAACAACCTTGATGATTCTCCTGCTTAATAAAAAAAGGTATTTAAATCTCTGAATTTTTGCAATAGTCTGCTTCATTTGTCTTATAGATAACTTTAAACAGTCAAAATGTAAACTTTTGTGCCAAAATGTGATGAGGCGTTACATACAAGTAAGAATTTCACAATACTTTGAAGCTGTTTACTACTACTGCAACTGTTGCTACTTGTTATAGGTGTGAACCTCATTATAGGCAATGACTAACACGGTACAACACCCTAATACTAAGATGATTACTATAAAAAGGTGGACTCAATTTAAATTAAGAATGCCAGTCTTTCTGTCTGGGCATCACTTGCAAATGGCTCAACTGATTTACATGATATTTGACATGTATGTTTGTCTTGGACCCTGTCAGAGTATAGGTTACTTTTTCCCGCCCCCAGGGTGGCTTCTTTGAGAACTCTTGCTATACATCACATTATTTTTTTTAATGTTTTTAGCCCCATATCAAGGATGCCTACAAACAAATGGTCATGAAAGGTTAGAGATAAGTTAAAGGCAGGACTACTGCCCACTGGGGGTGTACTCACAGACTTCGACAGTTACACATTTTCATTGTGGGTATTCCCCGTTTGAATATAGCTGTTCATGTTCTGGGGATGGGCGGCATAGTGGGTAGCGCTGCTGCCTCGCAGTTAGGAGACCTGGGTTCGCTTCCTGGGTCCTCCCTATGTGGAGTTTGCATGCTCTCCCCATGTCTGCGTGGGTTTCCTCCAAGTGCTCCGGTTTCCTCCCACAGTCCAAAGACATGCAGGTTAGGTGCATTGGCGATTCTAAATTGTCCCTAATGTGTGTGGGTGTGTGCGCGCCCTGCCCGGGGTTTGTTTCCTGCCTTGCGCCCTGGGATTGGCACCTGTGACCCTGTAGTTAGGATAATGCATGTTGGATAATGGATGTTCTGGGGATTAAAGTCAGTATGTTTTGCTACTTCTGTTTCTTTTTTTTTTTTCATTTTTAAATAATATGCCTTCTAGAAAGAGAACCAATTTAAATCCAAGCTCTGCTGATGCCAGAAGAAAGCGCCTGATGTGAGAGTCTGAAAGCCAAGAACAGCGAAATAATTATGCATTCATTTATTCAAGAAATGAAATCAAATGTTGTTGATTCTTCAATAATTTTGAAGTTGTAATCCACCCTTCATAGATGGGAAATTCCGCTAGTATAAAATGAAGGTTATTTCTTTAAATTTTCACTTTTAGCCTGTGCTACTAAGGCACTTCATGGTGGTATTTACTATAGAAATGCACAATATAAATTAAACATTTGTTTAAATATATGTGTAAATCATTATAAGGCACTTGGCAGGTTATTTATGATGCACAGGCGCTATGTAATAAAGTTAGCTTGCTAAAATATATGTAAGTAAGTATGTACAATTTTTGTATGTTTCAGAGTTTGTGAGCTGTGGTGATTCTGACACAGCAATATGGTGACATTCGAGTGCCACGGATTTTAAAAGGCATCTTGGGCCGCCTTAAAGTTAAATTATGCCTGTCATTATACTTACAGTTAATGTAATTCATTTTGTTCACAGCTTTCTTATACAGATATTTCTTTTGTGGGATGAGTTTTGAAAATAAAACCAATCACTCAAAAAATAACATTCTCAAACGGTGAGCTTCAAGATATTACATGTGTTTTAATAATAGTGAAAATAAATAGTACTGTCTCCTTTGTTTCGTCATTGCCAGGCTATGTCCAAAGCAATATTTCATGTATAACAGAGTATTAGTTTTATTTGTAAGTGAATGTGTGCACAGAGGGTCGCAGAGCCCATTATCCACCAGTTAAGCTGCTGCTGTCCATATTTAATTGAAACAATTTATTTTACTAGCCTTTCTTTCCCTGAATTATACTAGCCATATTGTATCACTACTCATGCAAGCCAAAGTCTGTTTTACTTCTCTAAAGTGTGCTTTTACCACAGTGTACATTACAGGCAACTGCATTTGGTTGGTATACTTGGTTTTTTGTAATGTATGGAATAAAACTAATTCAGCAAAAGATAAATTAAAAGCCTCTCTAGAGTTCAGTACTCTGCTGTTATTTTGTGTGCCATAGACATATCTCAAGGGATTCATTAAAAATTTCAAGATTACTTATGTTCTTTTGTTATTGTTTTAAACTTTTCTGAGCACTAAGTGCTCATTTTAAAATCTATTAGAGTGCACTTAAATACTCCATATTATGTCTTCCTTTTGTGCTGCGTATTATTTGCTTTTTGTCCTTTAATGTCGGATAATCAAAGCACAAAGAGTTGTTCCCATATAGGAGGAAAATGTGACACACCTATCAAAAACAGAACTTGAGAAGGACATAACAAGTATTTTGTCATCTGTCATTATATTGATTACACCCCTTATTATAGTGCAGCATCTATAATATCATTGCAGGGGGTCCACTGATCACTGTGAGGTCTTTGCTGCTAATGCTGTCAATGCCCTTTTTAGGTTTCTAAAGATAAAAGGCCCAGCTCATTTTGAAAAGTAATCATGTGATGACGTGTTTGTGATTTTAATTCCCTACCATTGCTGTTGATTTCTTTGTATGTTATGAATAAGGAAGGCTGAACAGTTGATTTTGACAATGAACACTGTAGACAGATCGGTAGATAGTTATTATATGACTAGACACTAAGCCCGTTAAAATAACGGGCGCTAGAACAGTAGTGCATAAACATTTGTATGAACAGTCTATATTAAATGGCAAGGGACCTTGTATGTGGCTGTAATATGCGTCACCCTATTCTGTGCCTTTAATTTTCTCTCTCAGTAATACTGGTTTGTATTTCCGTAAAATGCCTGTAATTTTGTCTGACAGTAATACAGTGAAACCTCGGTTCATGACCATAATTCGTTCCAAAACTCGATAACCCAATTTGGTTGTGAACCGAAGTAATTTCCCCCATAGGATTGTATGTAAATACAATTAATCCGTTCCAGACTGTATGAACTGTATGTAAATATATATTTTTTTAAGTTTTTAAGCACAAATATAGTTAACTATACCATACAAAGCACAGCATAATAGTAAACTAAATGTAAAAACATTGACTAACACTAAGAAAACCTTGAACAACAGAGAAAACTAACACTGCAAGAATCTGTGCTATAGCCTTATGAGCCGCTCGCTAAAAACACTTTTTTTAATGAGTTTTAAGCACAGGGGAAAAATGAACAACAATGCATGCGCGCCTGTGTGTGTGGGTGTCTCTCGCGGGCCTGCGTGTGTGTGTCTCTTGCGTGTGTGTCTCTTAAGCGCGCGCCTCTGTGTCTCTGTGTGTGTCTGTCTCTCGCCTGTGTGTGTGTGTCTGTGTCTGTCTGTCTGTCGCACGTGCCTGTGTGTGTGTGTGTGACGCACATGCGCCTGTGTGTGTGTCTGTCTGTCTCTCTCTCTGCACAGGGAATGCACAGGAAGAGACTGAACACATGCTGTGTGGCCCCGCACATGGGCACTTCACCAAAAGACACACACACACAGACACCTGGACACACACAAGGGTTTTATTAAAGAGGATGATAATGGAAATCATATTATTAAATGGAGATCATCTACCTTCATTACCTCACATGTTTTAATGTGGAAACAGGACATCCAAAAAACCAGTGCTATAAATAAATCATCAAAGCAAGAAAGATGTTTTTTTGATATTTAGTTCTACAGGTGGCAGAGACTGAAAACGGTAATCAAAATCATAGGTTATGTCCACAATAACAGTCACATTTCGCCTTTCATCCATGCTACCCAGGTGGTTTTAGGCCTCAAAGATAGAGACTTTTAAAAACACTCTCCAGAGCCATATACTTCTGAAAATGTTGGATTGTGAATGGGTAAAACATAAACTTTTACAAACGAAGACTCTAATTGCCCTCGATTTGTTTGTGCTTATTACATCGCCATTCCCTGATTGGATCCTGTTCATTCCAACATCTCATTCCCTCACAGAAGAATTGCTTTCCATTGTGCTTGTTGAGCTGAATTATCTGTAAGCATCTAACTTGTGTTTTAGACACTTTGAACGCTGCATACATGCAGAAAAGATAAATAAAGTAGTTTACAGATTGCTACTCTTTTACAATAAATCCAGTGTTACCATTCCTTCAAGGGATTTTCCACCTATGTGTATTTACCCAGTAAATGCGAATGCCTATGTCATATGCGTTTTCGATTGTTTTAGTGTAGTTTATTGAAGGTATAAAAGCACCATTTTTAAATGAAAACATACTGTAGTAGTGTGGACACAGCCATAGTTAGGGTCAAGAGACCAAGCAAAACAATATAGTAGGGTTAAACAAAACCTTCTTCTTAATTGATTTTAAAAAGAGTCTTTAGTGCAGACAAAACCTTTACTCCAACCCTTGTCTCTTACGTATGTTGCTCTTGGTAAGTCATCTGTTGATGCTTGCGTCTTGACGTAGATGCAAAATGCGATGCGAAAACACAACATGACTTCATCAAAGTAGAGACAAACAAAATAATCAAAGAAGTAAAATGCAAAAAAAAAAATTATAGTGCTATAAAATGCATCTAAACCTGCTGAAGACCCTGGCAATCATGTAATGAGCTGGAAAAGAACATTTCTTAGTGTACAAACAACATGCTTAAGACTTACTGGTGTTAATCTTCTGCAGAGATATGTGCTTCTCTAGCTGCCTGCGCAGCTTGACCTCAGCACCGTACTTTCCTGTTGTCCCATTGTCTGCGAGTATGAAGTGAGAGTGCATACTGTTTAAAACAGTCAGCTTGCTCAATGGGTTCGACATGGTCTGGTAAGGTCTCACTACCTGCAGGAGAAGCGATAGATTGAACAAGACAATTAATTACATTTCCATGTTTACTTACAGTACATACACATATCTTGTATTTATATAGGTTTCCACCCATGTACTGGACCTGAATTGGAACATTTATCAAATGCAAGGCACTGTCACACACGCATCTACCCTCACGCCTACTGGCATACTTGGTAGACACCAATCAACATAAATACCTAGCCTGGAAAAACAGGAAGATGCTGAACCACTTGACAAATGCCATACTGACACAGACATGCAATTACAAGTGAGTATCTGGGGCAGTGATGCAGTGGCACTAAACATGGTAACCTTATGCCACCTACATTGCATTTGATTTTAAAAACTAATATGCTATAAAATATACCTATTAAATGGTGAATTTGGTGACTTACTATATATTTAAAATGCAGAATTTAGCTGGTGAGGCAAAAGTGGTAAAAGCTGTTTCTTTGTGTGAAAAAGAAAGGAATGTAAAAAACCGACTCCTTAATGTTTTTTCGTGGCTCTTCAGACAAATGGTAAATGCAGTGCAAATCAGGAAATGGATATGTTCCCCACAGACAAATAAGGAAATACAAAATTAAAGTTAAACAAAAGCCGAAGTGCTCTTTCATTTTTGCTGCATACATTTTTGTGCCACATTCCTTACCAAATACACCTGTCATCTGCTCTCTCACAACTTTTCTTTTGGCCTATCTTTCCTCAGAGGTGGTATCAACTTCTGAAAGTAAAACCAATGAAGCCCAGCAGGGAATCACTACAAATTTTGAGACTTTTTGTTTTAATAACTGGTTAGTGGAAATACCAGGCTGTTTCCAAAACCCTTGATTACATAACACAACATACATAATACAATATGACAACATAGGATAATAACATAACATAACTGGTTAATCCAATTCTGGGTTGTAGTGGGCCACAGGCTGTCCTGGTAGCATTAGCAGCAAGGCTCGAAATAACCCTGGGCCAAGAGGGGCAGTGCCACACAGGACACAACCCATGATATGTTACCTATTTGAACAAAATGCACACAAAAATCACCATTTATTTTAACCGTGTAACAATGGACGTCAAAGGACATCTCTTAAACAGTTACTGCTAACATAAATGGTTCTTTATGCAGAGAAATACCTTTGTTGTCCTTTTGGTTTTTCCACTGTGATAACAAAATATATAAATCAAGAACGTAAACGAATGAGCAACCTCTAACTGACATTTACAGCTTTTGCCATTGTCAATAAATTATATGCTATTATTGCTAATTGTAATAAAAATTGATGATGAACAGCTCTAGTTGTAACACAGCAGATTTTCACATTGATCTGACAGAGCTGAATATCGAGCAGACCTTTTGACTGGAACATCAATGTACTGATTGTGCCAGACAACAAGTTTGTCAAAAATAAATGTATCACATCTCATTTCCTAGCTTAATGAATTTTGTTCCTTTGTTTTGCTAAACATTTCAATGGTCTGTAGTTAAATTGCTATCAGAGTAAAACATACATAAAATAGATTCTGTATATTAATAAATAATGTTGCAACATCCACCACATGATTTGATTAATTAATCTTAATTTTTCCAGTGCATTTTCCATTTTTTTTTACTATTCAGTTAACATCAGATCATTCTTATCTGGCCATACCTCAAGCTGTCATACAAAAGTCCTCTAGAGTAGGGAGGTCTACCTGGACCTTGAACTTGAACAGAGGAGCTGATGATGCCAGGGAACCCCTGAGATCACTCACCTCAATGGGGAAGGAGATGGAGATGGTACAGGTTTATAAATACCTGGTGGGTGGGTTCCATCTAAACAGTAGACCAGAGTGAATGGACAACATCACCCTGGAAGGGTCCAGGGCAGGCTCATCCTTTGGAGAAGGTTCAGGTCATTTATGTACTACCACCCATCGGTGGCTTGTGTACACATCTGTTGGGAGGTCACATGTTGAAGTAAACTGATTCAGAATGCCAGCTATGTTATTGTGGTGCAAAAGAGATGACGAAAACAAATCGAGTAGTGCTGCCATTGTGATTAATGCTATTATTATTTCTCTAATGAGCTGCCATGGAGAACTCATACCACCACCACCACCCCACAAGGCACTGCTGGCATTTTTTTGCCTACAGCCATTCAACTGGATGATTTCCCCTCCCTCTGTGCCCATCTTTACCCTGCTCCTTTATATCAGATCAATAGGCAAAGGCTCACTATGCATTTAACATACACAAGGCATTTCAATTATTTCTTTTTTTACACATGTATATTGGACTGCACTTTTTGGTTTCATTTTTATATTATGTATTTGTGGCTTATGTTGACATCTATAGAGCACTTTTTTATTGTTGTTCATGCACAGTTTTGTTTCTCGGGTCATAGATTTGAAGTTTAGCACACAGTTATATATTTTGATATGTCTTTAAAGCTTATTTTTTACTCAGAAATGTTGGAGCCTTAAGTTCAAGGATCCCAACATTTTTTATGCATACAAGGACCATAAAATTATATTGTAAATATTAGATAATGCAAAAATGAGAACAACTTGGTGACAAGTGAAAACAAAATCTAAATACAAGCAAGCACATGAGATTAAGACAAACCTCAATATCAAAGATTATAAGGATTCAAAAAAATGAAGGCTGCTACTGGTACTTTAAGATAAAGCCACATTTAAATCAACAACTCACATAAATCCGATAAAAAGGATTTTGCTTCAAAAATCTGTCTCATTTGTGAGTAGCGAAAGCTGTTGACTTAAGGTGGCTTGGCTACAGGAGACAACAGGCACTGATGAAGAATATTAATTATTTTCCCATATTAGAAAAACACAAAATTATAGTCGTTTTGCTGTTATTCGAAATTGAACAGTGCTTAAAGCAGTCATTCTACCTTCCTGCATATTAACAAGTAATTAATAAAATGAATGACAAACTACTGTAATATTCTAAAAAGCTTGAGGACAATAGTACAGTAGTTCTATCAAGAGCTTACAGTTTTAAAGATTGTCAGGGGCAGCAATTGTTTCTGTACTTGGGATCCATTTAAATGCTAGTCTATGGCAGTTTACGTGACAGAAGTTGTACCCTTCACTCTTATTTCAAACAATTGATGAAATAATATAACCTGACATTATCAAGACCACTTAATCCAGTTCTGTTTCGTGGGGGGTCATCATTGCCCAGAAGATATGAGTCAGCAGTGCCTAGGGCGCCAGTCCATTGCAGACTCTACCAATGTACATCCACATGGCACCAAGTGCCAGTAAAACGTGCATGTCCTTACCAATTCTAGAAATATCCACCATCAATCTCCAAACAGACAATGACAGGGAGCAGGGTTTGAATCTAGGACACTGGATCCAGGAGGCAGCAGGGATAACTTCTCTGCTACTGTGCTGCTTCCACAATTTTTTTTTTGGTTATAATTTGTAAGTCCTTGAGAGGAAATTGTCTTTTTTGCGTGACCTTTGGGGGTCAGCGCACAAGGCCACCTATTGAACAGTGCCTTTGGAGCACTTTTCAGGTTAAGGGCCCATTGGAGTGATTTGTAAGTTTGCTTAAATTCTGCTAAATCTGTCCCACTTTAATTATTTACATATTTTGATATTACTCCTTACTCAGTGTGACCTTAAACTTTGCCCAAAAATTATAATTTTGAATTGAATACAGGACTCTTGACCAGGGAATGAGGGATAGGCAGTTTTTCAATTCAAAAGCTTGATCTCATTTGAATGTTCTTCACTTTGGTGCGCTGCTGTTTTTTTTTTGTATCTGACAGTATTTAAGTAAAAAATACATGTGCTTTGGACAAACTACTGGGTAACTGACATGTAGATCATGCTACATGAGTAATTTGATTGTTTGCTGTTCTTCAACACTAAACTCACTAACTCCCACTGTATAAGACGCGTTGTTAGCTGCATTTTCCATTAGAACTGAGATTAAAATTTCTCTCAGCCATCACTATGAACAACATGAGCAAAGTAACTGGTAAAAAAAATATCATTTTTGGGTTTGAGTTTTGGGTTTCCTTTAATGCACCATGTTAAATATTGCAACATAAATATAATTTTACAGACTACAGCACCTTGAGGGAAAAGTTGAATCAAAAGGACAAAAAGACACATACAAACTAGCCAAGCTCAAAACTTGAAAGATCAAGAATAAAAAAAAAAAACAAACTCAGGATGTGAAAACAAAAATCAAAGCCATGGTGCATGGCAAAAAAGCCAAAAATATTTAAAACTGAGCAAATACACAACCCAAATTTTAAGAAAAAAAAGGACAGAACAAAAGAGAGAACTGGTAATCATATAATGCCTTGAAACTAACGCTAGAGATTTAGGGTTGTATTCACAAACGTGAACAAATCAGGAAGTGTATGATGCTGATCGTTCAAACTGCCCTGGTGACCATGTCAAGTGTCACATGCTTCTGGCTGTCCTACCTAACAAGAGAGTAGCAGCCATCAAAACAAGCACTTGCCAGAAAGACAAAATGGCATTGCCAGAGAACGTGATTTACTTTTAACAATGTTAAAAAGCAAAAGAAATTCAACCATTACATTCCTTGGTCTCCAAAAGTCTTGAGACCCAGAATAACTTGAAAAAATTAAAAAAACAAAACAACAGATCATGATAGATGTGAGTTTTCTTATTATATCTCCTGTTCTTTAGTTGTCTGGCGAACACATTGGGATAAACCACTCTAGTAGTATCACTTCTTAATTACAAAAAATAATCTTTTGAGGTGAAGAACTATCCAGATCTGCTTACAGAAAAATAATAACTGTAGTATGGAATTCATTAACATCTGAGAGAACTACTGAACATTTTGGAGACTTACATCTTTTCCAATGAGGTCTTCTTGGTTTTCGACTATTCCCCAAGGAGCAATGCCAATGGTGCAAATTTTTCCCCTTGATTTAGATGCATGGTCTTTTAATGCATCCCCAACATGACGAATTACTCCTGCAAAAAACAGGACCACATTAAATTATTAAATTGCATTTGATTTACCTGTCAGCCTAAATCTTCAACCTTATAGTATATATAGTTGCTTGCTCTCTGAAATGATTATTGATAAGCAAACCCCATGGAGTTCAGCAAAACTGCAGAAATGTTCAAGCACTTTGCTGAACTCTATGAAATGCATTGAAATTAATGGAGAAGGAGGAACTGAACTAGTTGTAAGGGTATTGTAATGGTGCAATGGTCTTTTAAGTGTTCCAGAGGGCTAGGGAAGTGTCTGACAAATATGCTGGACCAAATATTGTAGCCAAAAATCTGATCTGAAGAATATATTGCCAAAATCATTGAATTCAGGTGTTCCAATCACTTCCATGGCCACAGATGCATACAATCAAGCACCTAGGCATGCAGACTGCTTCTACAAACATTTGTGAAACAATGGGTTGCTCTCAGGCACTCTCAGGTGAATTGAAGCATGGAACCGTGATAGGATGCCACCTGCGGGTGAAAGGGGCGGTCAGATGGATGGAGGAAGAGGATCTAAGGTTACGGGAGGGAATGGCAACATGAAGAAGGTTGGACTAATAAGGAGGGGCGAGGTTATGAATGGCCTTAAATGTTAACAGCAGAATTTTAAAATCAATTCAAAACTTAATTGAGAGCCAATGAAACTGCTGCAAGACCGGAGTAATATGGTGAATAGAGGGGGTGCAAATAATGATGCGAGCAGCAGAATTCTGGACTAGCTGAAGCTTATGGAGAGATTTATTACAGAGACCAAAGAGGAGTGAATTTCAATAATCCAGACGAGAAGTAACAAGACGTGAACAAGAATGGCAGTGGTATGGGGAGTAAGGAAGGGGCGGATGCAATTAATATTACGTAGGTGGAAGTAGGCAGACGGGTGTTGTTATTAATGTGAGATTGGAAAGATAGAGTACTGCCAAGGACCTAAGGTGAAGGGGAAACAAAGGAGTTATCAATAGCGAGTGAAAGATTATCGGCTTTGGATAATGATGATCTTGTAACAATGAGGAGAACCACAGTTTTGTCACTGTTTAATTTAAGAAAATTTAAAGAAAACCAGGATTTAATTTCAGCAATGCAGTCAATAAGCAAAGATGGTGGAAAAGAAGAGGTGGGTTTACTAGCAAGATAGAGCTGGGTGTCATCAGCCTAACAGTGAAAATTAATGTTATATTTATGAAAGATATTGCCAAGGGGAAAAAGGTAAATAATAAAAACAATAGGCCCCAGGACAGAGGCCTGGGGAACACCTGAAGTAACAGCGGTGGGTTGGGATATGAAAGTTTTAAGCTGAATGAACTGAATGCGGCCTGAGAGGTAGGATCTGAACCAATCTAGTGGAGTGTGAGTAATGTCTATCAAAGGAAATCTGTTAAGGAGAGTGGTATGACAAATAGTATCAAAGGCCGCATTCTGATCAAGAAGGATGAGAATAGTAATTAAACTAGAGTCAGCAGCCATAAGAAGGTTGTTAGTAATTTTAACAAGTGCCGTTTCTGGACTATGGAAGGAGAGCAAACCAGACTGGAACTTTTCATATACATTATTTTATATATTATTATAATATAATATATATTATTATATATATATTACTGGTCAAAAGTTTTAGAACATCTTAGTTTTCCAGTTTTTCTTCAAATTTAGTCAGTTGGAATACAATGAAAGACCTAGAATGTTGAAAAGATAAGCAGCAAATTGCCAGAAGTTTAAATTTAAAGTTTAGTTTAGCAAAAACTGAAAAAGGGTGAGATTTCAGGATATTGCAAATGAGCCTTCTTCAGGGAAGAAATAATATGTTACAACCTGCAGCAATCAAAGTAAATTAAGCCCTGCAAGTTGAAGCAAACAATTTGCACAGGTGTCCCAACTTAAGGCAATGTTTGACAAACTGTGCTACTGCACTAGACACATGGCAGCTGTGCTACTACTTGGAGAATATTATTATGTATTAACATGTACAGTATTATTATTTTGAACATAGTCTAGCATTGGTGCTGTTGTAGAATAGTCTTTATATTCTACACTTGTGTTGTTCTTTATAATGTCATAATAACTAGTATTGATAGCTGGTTGTATTCTTACCTGTATTGACTCCTCCAGTGAAGATCCATGCCCCAGTTGTCATGGCAGCTTTGATTAGACCCTTGCCAAACACTTGCTTGAGCTTTGGCTGAAGTTCAAAGTTCTGGAGACCACCATGAACAGAAATCAAAAGTTTGGGAAGGTCCAGCTGCCACTCTTTTGTCATCAAGTGTAGAAGAAGGTCAGGCTTTGTGTCATAAGAAACACGTACATACTATAAAGTGAAAAAAAACAGCAACATGTGAATGAAGTTGGACTACGTACACAAGTTATGTCATCTCGGTGAATACATTAAAGCATATAAACATCTGAATGCTTCTCCTTCTATCTGCTTTATTAGGTGTGGCTCCAACTGTATAATTACACGTTTTACAAAGTTTTATAAATACACAGTACTTATTTATGAGTTGCTGCTCAATATATATTTACTTTAAAGAGAAATATGATGCAAGAAATGAATATGCATCATGAGAAATACCCAGAGATGCTCTTCAGATAGGACTCCATCAAGATGGAGCAGAACATCCAAGGCCTCCAGTGCAGATTTCTACTGTAATTGTTGTTGTTCAGACTTATGCTTCTTCTGTGTAGGGCCTTGCAGCATCTCTGCATCCTGGGGTGTGATGCCACCCTATACCACCCTATTGCATGGCACTTTGGCTCAAACAGGGCCATGCCAAGATTAACTTAATATCCACATTTTTGTGATGATTCTTTAATACCCTTGAACAGATAAAATGACAATCTGGTAAGTAAATGTAGACAATGACCAGGCTTGGAATTGAACCTGGGCACCAGGAATTGAACCAGGGTGTCTGGAGCTGTGAGGAAGAAGTTTTAGCCACTGCAGCACCTTTTTGCCCCTCTTGTTATTTTCCTGCAATTCTTTACATCCTTTTCCAGGGCACATCTGCATTTTTTAAGAAAGGTTAGACTCAATGGGATCTTGGATTCAGACTTCAAATTTGACAAACAGATCAATGCTGTGGTAGAGAGTAGTTTTTTCTACCTCAGGGCGATCAAGAAAAGTCAAACTGTTTTTGTCATTTAATGACCTACAAAAGATCATTCATACTTTTGTCACGTCTCGTTTGGATTATTGTAATGCCTTGTATGTCGGGATATCCCAAACATCACTGTCTTGCCTGCAAATGGTACAAGATGCAGTTGCTAGAGATTTGACCAGCAGCAAAAAAACAGATCACTTCACGCTGGTGTTGGCCTCTCTTTATTGGCTCCCCTTATTTACAAGGTGAGTTTTAAGATTTTAGTGTTAGTTTCTAAGTTCCACCATACTTAGCCGATCATATTCCTTTTTCATATTCACCAGCCTTGCATCTGAGGTCTTCAGATCAGCTATTGCTACATGTCCCACACACACGGTTGTGGCTGAGGGGCGATCGTGCCTTTGCGGTAGCTGGTCCTAAATTGTGGGACGGGTTGCCCCTCGTAATAAGGTTGGCTACCACACTTCACAGTTTTAAGCTTCTGCTAAAAAAGCACTTGTATTCACTTGCTTTTTAACTTATGAGTTTGAGTGTTTAAATCTTTCTAATTATATTGTTTATATTGTGTTCATCTTATGTATGTTTTTTATTTTACAAAATTTTATGCAGTATAAGCTATTTATCTTTGTGTGTTGGTATATGTGTGTTCAAGTATGTATAACGTTTTCTTTTTAATAATTCCTTATCTGGATTTTATTTCTTACTATTAACTTTTACTCTATGTAAAGCACTTTGGTCAACTTCCAGTTGTTTTAAATGTGCTATATAAATAAACAAAACTAAACTAAAACTAAACTCTGCTGCCTCACAGCTCTTACATGCTGGACTGATCTCCTGGCTGTGGCAGTTGGACAATGTGGAGTATCCATGTGCTTCCTCTGCAAGTTGAACTTTTTCTTGAGTACTCCGGTTTCCTTACCAATGGCTCTACATTAATTTTGCATGTGCGAGTGACACCAAGTCCTGCAATAGACTGGTACCCCATCTAGTTTCCGATGGTTAAAATCTTCATAGCACTCGTGTCAGAAAGGACAAAACAACCAAAAGAAAATAAAGAAACTCATCACTGCTCAACATACCATAGCTTTGTTGGAGTGTCCCCCTCCTTGAAACTCGATGGTCCCAAAGGCATCAGTGGGGCTGAGTTGAGTATGTTTGCTAATTGACCACTTCTCTGACTGATTGTCATTTTTGGTAAGTCTTGCTTCACCTTTCTCATTCTGACTTGTTGAGATACTAGGAGGCAGTCCGACATGTTGACCTATAAGACGACCACAGCAGCACCTGCAAAAGTAAAGTGTAACTAGTAAGAAAAATAAAACAATGCTTTCATTATATTCAAATTGTTATTAAAATTGACCCATGTATCTTGCTTTATTATGTCCATTCATTCTGTTATGTCTATGCTTTATCCATATCTCTTCCAACAGACAAAAGGTGTTGCTGAAAGGCAGAATTAAAAATATTTTCATAAGAACTAACATTAAAAATTAATGTAGATGGAGGTTATGGTCCATCATCTTGCAAATGCCAAGTTCAGATAATGATAGAGATCAGCCAACTAAAAAGATAGCGTGAAATATTAAGTTTTGTCCTTCTATTTTGTAATTCTTCTGTGTGTGTATAGTTGTGTGTGAGGAAGGTGGTGGTTGTTGTTTGTTGTAACATTTCTATAGTTCTTGAAGTTCTATAAGAGCTACATTTCATGTTAGGATAAGTAAAGATCTATCTATCTATCTATCTATCTATCTATCTATCTATCTATCTATCTATCTATCTATCTATCTATCTATCTATCTATCTAGAAGAGTGTTATTTTCATAAAGCTCAAAGAATGAGGGAACTTTGCCAGTCAGGGTAGATCTGGGAGACCCCCCAAAGGAGTTGCTGCAGTCACAACTAGTCATTCTTCAGCCAGTATTTTATTTGGTTTTTCACATTATTTTTGACAGGTGGTAAGGGCATAACTCAGAGAATAAAAAGGGTAATTTCTCTACCAAAGAATTATGGTTTTTTTTCACACATTGAGCAGGAGACAATTTACTTTCAAAATTTTGCATCAAATATATCCGAACAATAAAAACAATTAAGTAAGTAAAATTTATTTATAAAATGCCTCTCACAGATAAGACCTTACAAAGCACTGTATAACAGTAAAACACATAAAAGCACAAACCAAATATAACAAAACAAGAAAAATTAAAGAGAAACAATAAAATAGAATAGCAGGAACAAAACTAAGAATAAACCAAAAGTCCAAGCAGAAACTACTCAGCTATGTTCAAAGGCCTGCTTAAACAATAATGTCCTATGTTGCTTACTAAATGAATTGACTGGCTCAGTCATGCACAGTGCTAGCAGAAGACCATTCCAGAGCTTTAACTGAAACACACGTAGCTTGAGACGCGTACCCAGGATGTCTAAGAAGCCTTGTTGCGCAGACCTAAGTGCCTGACAGGCTGTATGGCGTGCAAGAGGCCAATGATATACTCAGGGGCTTGTCTGCAGAAAGCTCTATAAGTAAGCACCAAAATTTTTAAAATAATTCTAAAATAAACTGGAAGCCAGTGCAAAGCATACCAGATGGTAAGTAATGAGTAAGATGAGTAATATGTGCCTTCCAACTAGGTCGAGTTAAAGGCCTAGCAGCTGCATTTTGAACTAACTGGAGCTGACAATGGGCGGATTTATTCAGACCAGTGTACAGGGCATCACAGCAGTCAAGACGTGAGAAGATAAAAAAAGCATGTACAAGAATCTCCAATTCTGGGCCTGAGACTACAGTCCTTAATTTAGAACGGCTTTTTAAAATAAAAGAAACAGGAGTGGCTAACAAGACCCTACGTGTGAATCTAGGCTAAAGAACTGATCAAAAATAACCCCCAGATTACATAAATTCGATCCGGCAATTGGAGAGACAGAAACCATCTTGAGACTAATCTCAGAGTGAAGGTGAGGTGAGCAACAATTAGAACCTCAGTCTTTCCTGAATTCAACTGCAAGTAGCTATTAAAAACTCAACTATTCATCTGTTACAAGCAGTCAACCAAAATGGACAATTTTTCAATTTGATTGGGTTTAAATGAGATATAAATATGTATATCATCTGCATAATGGTAATATGCCAGTGTTGGTCTGGTCTCTGCATTATAAGAAAACAAAAGTAAAAGTAAAAATTCAAAGAAGAGGTTAGGGTCTAATTCCAGGACTTCTAGATAAGAGAAAAGACCTAAAACAATAAATTTATTCTAAATAACTAGAGATTTTGACTGAAATGTTTAAAATTGTGAAGGGAATATGTGGAGTGGATAACAGTTGTTCCTTTACAATCACTTCTTCAATCAGGAACAAAAACACATCTAGAATTATTTTATGCATATACTTTACATATTTGAAACACTTTTGAGAACAGTGCCTAGAGGTACATGATGCCCTATTGTTAAATCTCCTATTTTATTATTTATTATACTAGCTGTGTAGTAATTAATGCAGACCTCAGCAATAATGTTTACAATGCACCATCTATTGGAATGCATTTTGTACTGCATGTAATAATAAAATAGACTGCATTTCCCATTCCAACAGATGGCATGTCACAAACATTTGTACTAATAAAATGCATTACTGCTAATGTTGCAGTGTGCCATCTGTTGGAATAACAAATGTAATATATTTCAGAACAACAAATTTTTGTGATGTACCATCTGTTGAAATGACATAGCAACCCAGACACACAGGTACACAGACTCTTGTCCTTTAATTAAGGTGGATATTTTTACATTATTAATATAATACAAAAATTGTACATAGAGTTTAGTATTTACTATTTATTGTCTTTTAACAATCTTGGAGTTCAGCGACTAAGCATTTCACTACATACTGTACTCTGTAATTGTATGTGGCAAATAAAATATAATTTGATTTGATTTTAGATACAATAAGCAAGTTACCTCATGGCATAGTTGAAAATGGCACCTTGAGTACATAAAAGATGATGGGATGTGCTTGGCTGAATTGCCTGTTATTAGGAAAATGGTTCTTATGGTCTTCTTTACATTAAATATCTATCTATCTATCTATCTATCTATCTATCTATCTATCTATCTATCTATCTATCTATCTATCTATCTATCTATCTATCTACAGTGCATCCGGAAAGTATTCACAGCGCATCACTTTTTCCACATTTTGTTATGTTACAGCCTTATTTCAAAATGGATTAAATTCATTTTTTCCCTCAGAATCCTATACACAACACCCCATAATGACAACATGAAAAAAGTTTACTTGAGGGTTTTGCAAATTTATTTAAAATAAAAAAAATTGAGAAAGCACATGTACATACTGTAAGTATTCACGGCCTTTGCCATCAAGCACAAAACTGAGCTCAGGTGCCTCCTGTTTCCCCTGATCATTCTTGAGATGTTTCTGCAGCTTAATTGGAGTCCACCTCTGGTAAATTCAGTTGATTGAACATGATTTGGAAAGGCACACACCTGTCTATATAAGGTCCCACAGTTGACAGTTCATGTCAGAGCACAAACCAAGCATAAAGTCAAAAGAATAGATCTCCGAGACAGGATTGTCTCGAGGCACAAATCTGGAGAAGGTTACAGAAACATTTCTGCTGCTTTGAATGTCCCAATGAGCACAGTGGCCTCCATCATCTGTAAGTGGAAGAAGTTTGAGACCACCAGGACTCTTCCTAGAGACATCGAAACTGAGCCAACGTGGGAGAAGGGCTTTAGTCATTGAGGTGACCAAGAACCCGATGGTTACTCTGTCAGAGCTCCAGAGGTCCTTTGTGGAGAGAGGAGAACCTTCCAGAAGGACAACCATCTCTGCAGCAATCCACCAATCAGGCCTGTATGGTAGAGTGGCCAGACAGAAGCCACTCCATAGTAAAAGGCACATGGCTGCCCACCTGGAGTTTGCCAAAAGGCACCTGAAGGACTCTCAGACCATGAGAAACAAAATTCTCTGGTCTGATGAGACAAAGATTGAACTCTTTGATGTGAATGCCAGGTGTCACGTTTGGAGGAAACCAGGCACTGCTCATCACCAGGCCAATACCATCCCTACAGTGAAGCATGGTGGTGGCAGCAGCATGCTGTGGGGATGTTTTTCAGCGGCAGGAACTGGGAGACTAGTCAGGATAAAGGGAAAGATGACTGCAGCAAAGTACAGAGATATCCTGGATGAAAACCTGCTCCAGAGTGCTCTTGACCTCAGACTGGGAAACAGTTCATCATTCAGCAGGACAACGACTCTAAGCACACAGCCAAGATATCAAAGGAGTGGCTTCATGACAACTCTGTGAATGTCCTTGAGTGGCCAAACCAGAGCCCAGACTTGAATCCGACTGAACATCTCTGGAGAGATCTTAAAATGGCTGTGCACTGACGCTTCCCATCCAACCTGATGGAGCTTGAGAGGTACTGCAAAGAGGAATGGGTGAAACTGGCCAAGGATAGGTGTACCAAGCTTGTGGCATCATATTCAAAAAGACTTGAGGCTGTAATTGCTGCCAAAGGTGCATCGTCAAAGTATTGAGCAAAGGCTATGAATACTTATGTACATGTGATTTCTCAGTTTTTTTATTTTTAATAAATTTGCAAAAGCCTCAAGTAAACTTTTTTCATGTTGTCATTATGGGGTGTTGTGTGTAGAATATTGAGGGGAAAAAATGAATTTAATCCTTTTTGGAATAAGACTGTAACATAACAAAATGTGGAAAAAGTGATGCGCTGTGAATACTTTCTGGATGCACTGTATCTATCTAAAGATGCATAGACGGACTCAGGCTGCTAAATTTATAATACAAACTTCAAGGAAATAAGGACTGGAACACATCCACTCCCCAGTGTGTTCTGTCTATGTTTTAAATATAAATGATGACTAACAGCAACCAGCTGTACAGAAAGTGGGTGTGGTGGTCAAAAGGGAGAGTGAGTCAGCCATTCAGTCAAGGAGAAAATACGGTTAACAGTTGTGTGGGAGAGAAACTGCTTCTCGAGAACTGGGCTGTGAGTGTGTGAGATAAGGAGTGCATAGCTCACGGCCATATCTGTTACATGATGCAGAAAAGAAAGTGGTTGAACTTTAGTACTATGAATATTTTTCTTGATCTATAATATATAAGACAATAACAGAAAAGAGGCAAGAGAGTGGAGATGGTAGCTCTTGGGAGGTCCTACTGTTTGACCTGGGCACTGTTCCTGCTGTTGGTCATCTTATGCACAGTTCATGCCCCAAATGTTGGAACACCTTGTTAGGATTTTTTAGGGTTAAATATTTTTCCATTCTCCTGTTATAAAACATTTCAGAATGTTTCTACTGTACCCTTTGGGACATCCTGAGACTGAGGTTACTGGATATCATGGCTGGCCTGTACACTGATACTATGAGTGCTATTCAGAGTAGAGGCAGAATTTCTGTGTTTTTCCCAGTTGATTCTGGGGTTTATCAGGGGTGTCTTCTTGCTCCTATTCTGTTCAGTGCTTGCATGGACTGGGTGTTGGGCAGGATCGAGGGGTCCAGTGGCTGTGGAACATCTGTTAGTGAATAAAGATTCACTGATCTTGACTTTGTCGATGATGCTGTGATCTTTGTGGACTCAATGGAGGCTCTGATTGGGGCTCTAGAGAAATTTAGTGAGGAGTCTGAGTGTCTGGACTTCTGAGTGTCCTGGATAAAAATCAAGATCCAGGCCTTTAATGACATCTTGGGCACAGCCATTAGGAGTGTGTCTGTCTGCAGAGAGAGTGTCGATTTTGTTGAGAGGTTTACTTACCTTGGCAGTGGCAAATTATGTGTCTGGTGACTATTCCTATTAAGTCAGTAGACAGATTGGGAGAGCATGGAGGGGTTGTGAGATTGCTGGAAAGGGGTGTGTGGTGCTCCTGATATCTATGCAATAGGACGAAGGTAAAAGTCTTTAGAGTCCTGGTGCTTCCTGTCTTGCTATATGGTTGCAAGACATGGACGCTCTCCAGTGACCTGAAACGAAGACTGCACTTCTTTGGTACTGGTCTCTTTGGAGAATCCTTGGGTACTGCTGGTTTGAGTTTGTGTTGAATGAGCGGTTGCTCATGGAGTCCCAAATGAGGCATATTACCTGCATTCTAAGGGAGCGTCAATTACGGCACTATGGCCATGTGGTGTGATTCCCCGTGGGTGATCTGGCTCCCAGGCCAAGGGGACACCCCAGTAATACTTAGCTGCAGCAGATACGGGGTCATTTCCGGAGCTGTTTCGCCGTGTGGTGGTTGCAGCAATGTGCTATACCAAGTGTATGCTGCCCAATCTGACCTGACCTACAGTATGTGTTTTGTATTAATAATTTATAAGGATTATTATAAATATTTTCTTCCTGTTTGTCATGTTGCCATTTTGTAGTGTCAGTATTTTGTTACTGGGTTTCTAAAAGGCAGTGTACACCATGTTATGATGCTCCACTACAGGTGATTTAAAATCCTGGACAGACAAACGAACAGCCACGGTAGCGTATTATATAAAAAGATCTCCACACCTGCAGTCCTAAAGATGTATCAGAGTGTCACTTGGGTGCAGAAGTGTCAGCTTAAGGGCTCTGGTGATGGTAATTACCCATTGAACCAGGAGTTGGCACTGTTGTATAATACCTACTGTCTTCCACCATCTGTAGGACAGAAGATTAAGTGCCATTCCATCGTTATTGTCACTTCTGTTGACCTCCCCTTCCTGTGTTGAATGCTTAAAATGAGACCACTGCCATGTTTAATTAACTTCTATTGTGGCCTCACATCTATGTTCTCACAGTTGTTACATTTAAAAACTGTTTATTTTTCCTGCAACTTTACAAGGTCACAGGGTGGTGTCCCCAACTCTTTACTGTTGTTTTGTGCTTACATTACAGGAGACAGAAAACTAGCGCTTGCAGTGTGAATATCCGCAACCTCCTTTGTAGGAATCAAGAAACAGGAAAGGGCATTTGCTCGGTACTGGCAGGAGACAGGTGGCTTCCCATGCTGTGAGAGTTTCCTCGGTGGAAAAAACACAGTAACGTGTATGATAGTGCATTTTACTCCGTCTTTGTGTAGAAAATATGCAGCATGTCACATTTTTAATAAACACACTGCACAGCCTGTGGAGATGTGAATGAGAGGTATAAACAGAATTGATTTTACTAGTGTGCGATTGATTAAATGCATTGTGCAGCAGAACACAGGAAATGTGAACCAGGCATTAGGGAGCACTACTCCTTGTTTTCCACCCCCAAAGAAACCCTTAAAACTGGAAAACAAAACCCTTTTTAGTGTTTTAGTGAGCATTGCATCTCACATCAAAATACCCTTAAACCACAAAAGAAAGCAAAATCACCTGCAAAATGAACTTTAGCGGCAGTTTTGCAAAACTGTATGAGAATCAAAACTTCCCTGTTTTGCTCTTCACTAGTGGCTGATGCTGACGTATCCGATGGAGAGACAGAGAAATGCATACCATAGTACTCCACTTTAACTATTCCAGAGAGAAGTCCTCCTTTACTTTCTTTTGATGCTAAATTTGCAGCCATTGATTGCAGCTGTGGTCTGTCTTGTCTGTCATGCTATCTGTAAAGACTCAAACTCCAAAATACTAAAAACAGGCCAAAGTGTGAAAAGAAAACAAAAATCCAATAACCAGTGTGTTATTTTTTTGTCAAGACGTCTCAAAAGAGTGTGGCTGGAATGGAAGCCAGACAAGGCCATTCATTTTAATTCAGAACAGGAGTGTTTATTTGAAACTAGTGAAGTGAAAACGTCATGGCGTATCACCTGGAGAATACTCAGAAGACCAAGCAGTTGGGTGACAGGAGACTTCACGTTAGACTTAGACAGGTGAAGACTTTAACAGTTGGTTATGTGTTTGCACCTAACAACTCTTCATAGTAATTATCTTTCTTAAAGGAGAATGTAATGCCATCAGATTGCTTTGTGCTTTGGGTTTCTGTGTGTCATCATTTTTTTTTTGTTCCTGTGAAGTCATGTTGTGAAACATTATTGTATGTACGAGGTGTGGCAGAAAAGTAATGAGACTGATTTTTTATTTACCAAAGTTTTTATTTTTTTCAATCATCAACGTTATCCCCTTTAAAGTAGTTCCCTTGGGCAGCTACACACCGATGGAGACGTTGTTCCCACTGTTGGTAGCAGCGCTGGAAGTCTTCAACCGGTATGGTCTTCAGCATGTCCGTTACACTGTTTTGGATGTTTTCTAAAGTCCCGAAATGACGTCCTTTGAGGACATTTTTTTAATTTAGGAAAAAGGAAAAAGTCACACGGACTGAGGTCAGGTGAATAAGGGGGCTGGGGAACCACAGGAATGCCTTTTGAGGTCAAAAATTCTGTTATGGAGAGGGCAGTTTTTCGGCACCATTTTGGCACAGACCTTTCGCATGTGCAAATGTTCAGTCAAAATTTGATGAACGATAAATCTGTTCAAATTTAATTGTTCACTCAACATTGTTAATGTTAAACGACGGTCTGATCTCACAAGAGTGTTCACACGTTCGATGTTTTCATTGGTTTTCGAAGTTGAAGTCCTCCCTGAATGGTGTTCATCTTCAACGTGTTTTCTGCCTTCCAAAAATTATTTGTGCCAGCGAAAAACTTGAGCTTGGGATAAAGAATGTTCCCCATAGACCTGTTTTAACTTTTCAAACGTCTCACTTGCCGTTTAATGGCACAACGTTGCTCCAAATTCCGCTGTTCCATTTTGTGTGACGCACAACCAAAAACACAACCGCTAACAGCAGTCACAAAAATCACATAGTTAACGGAAGGAGTTGAAACTCGCACTGAGCTATGGGAGGGTACTGATACACGTGCTCTATCAAGGACAACAGGGCAGCGTTGCCAGATCGCTTGCAGTGTTGCCAGTCTCATTACTTTTCTGCCACACCTCGTATAAATCCAAATAAGAGGAACTTTAGTTTGTAATAAAATTTCAAGTCAAAAAGGGGCATCTGGATGGAAGAATCTGTAACCTTAGGTTTTCTGGATAAAATGAAGGTAATTAAGTCTAAAGGATCATGTTAGTAGTTGGAGTATTACAGAGAAGGGAGATTGAGAACCGGCCCAAGCCTTATCAACAATCAGCCAGAATTGCACCCACTCTCTAAGGAAGGGTGTGACCACATTAAGAGATGGACAATTGCTAAAAGATGGTCTTCCATTTCAGCAGCATCTCAGGAAGCATGTCAGACGAGAAGGACCTTGTAGAATGTGGTGAGGTTTGGCTAGTATACCTTGCTGGGCTTGAAAATATTAAGTGAATTAACCCTTAGGATGCAGGATACAGGTAACGCGTTTCATTACAGAAATTTGTTATTGCTATTTGTGATATCTGTCTTTAAATGTAATAATCATCAACTTACTGTTTCATAATCTTATTGTTCCCATTCATTTTTAAATTGCCTGTTTTACTCTAAAAGAATTTAAATACAGTGGTGTTCATCTGCCTTACAAACATTCCCATCTCGCATCCATGCAGTGAATCATGGTCATTTTGCTTGACCTAGGGCTTGACCTTTACAAGATGGGTGGTTACCAATTACCAACTCTGATGTTTAATTGGGTGACTTAAAAGTCCAGATGGAGAATGAGAATGATAACAGAATGAAAGGAAGTAATTTTGGTGAATGGCCTGCCTGAGCGGAATTCAAGTGACAAATTGGAACTGGATGTCTCTGCTAGTCATGGACTGTAAAAAAACAAAGACTGCACTCAGACTTAGGATTCAAGAGAATTCTGATCAATGACAGATTGTGAATCAATGGATTTATGTTCTGGCCATAGAGGTTAAGAGGTGTACTGAGCTATCAGTTGATTATCACTATCAGTCGACTCAGAAGGCGGCAGTATCCA